>NW_026990066.1:0-42579 GCF_036417665.1 Passer domesticus | reverse complement strand
GAGTTGAATTGGTAATTTTGGGGGTAAAAATCAACATTTCAGGGTTAAAAATTGAAATTTTGGGGCAAAAATTGGAGATTTTTTAAAAGCGCTTAAAAGGGCAATGCTTCAGGTGGGGACCACCGCGCCCTTAAAGTGGCAATGCCCTTAAAAGGGCAATGCTCTCTTAAAAGAGCAATGCTGGATATAAGTGGGGCCCACACCGAATTTTAAGCAGGAAATGACGTCACCGACACGCCTATGACGTCACAAACGCGCTGCTGACGTCATCAGCGAACCTTTATTAAATAATAACGGATCCATGAACAGGAAACGACCTCAGGGAAAGGGGAAATGAAGGTAGGTGTGGATTAAAGGGAAAGGGGGCGTGGTCAGAGCATGGCCACGCCCCCTCAGGGCCTGGCCACGCCCCCTCGCAGGGCCAGCACAAGATGGAGGACGGAGCCCCCCTGGATTTTGTAGTCGGCCGCCGTCTTCTCATCGTTCCTGGGGGAGGAGTCAGAGAGGCCACGCCCACTTAGGCCACACCCACTTTGTTACCCAAGCCTCATTTACTGTAAATCCATTCTTGGCCACGCCCCCCTTGAGCCACGCCCACCCCATTCAACCCCAAATTTTCCCTTTCCCACCCAAATTTGATTAAGCCCCGCCCACTTTGGCCCCTCCCATTTAAGTCCCGCCCCCAGGCACCATCGGAACTTTTGCTGCCATTTTAACCCAAATTTCCCCGTTTTAACCCAAATTTAATCCAATTTTTCCCGTTTTTCACCCAAATCCCACTAAGCCCCTCCCCTTTAAGCCCCACCCACTTAGGCCACGCCCCCAGCCGCCATTTTAACCCCATTTGCTGCCATTTTGACCTGAATCTCCCCATTTTCAACCCAAATCTTCCAATTTAAGCCCCGCCCCTTTACCCTTTGCCACGCCCCTTTATGCCTCTCCCCTTAAGCCATGTCCATCACTAACCACGCCCATTTAAGCCCCGCCCCTCCACCATTTTAACCCCATCTGCCGCCATTTTAACCCAAATTTCCTCACTTTAACCCCAAATCTTCCCATTAAAACCCCTCCCCTTTAACCTGTGACCACGCCCCTCCCATTAAGCCACTCCTGACCCTGACCACGCCCACTTAAGCCCCGCCCCTCCGCCATTTTAACCCCATTTGCCGCCATTTTAACCAAAATCTACCCATTTTCAACCCAAATCTTTCAATTTAGGCCCCGCCCCTTTACCCTGTGGCCACGCCCCTTTATGCCTCTCCCCTTAAGCCATGTCCATCACTAACCACGCCCATTTAAGCCCCGCCCCCTCCGCCATTTTAACCCCATCTGCCGCCATTTTAACCAAAATTTCCTCAGTTTAACCCCAAATCTTCCCATTAAACCCCTCCCCTTTAACCTGTGACCACGCCCCTCCCATTAAGCCACTCCTGACCCTGACCACGCCCACTTAAGGCCCGCCCCTCCACCATTTTAACCCCATTTGCCACCATTTTACCCAAATTTCCTCACTTTAACCCCAAATCTTCCCATTAAGCCCCGCCCCTTTACCCCGAGGCCACGCCCCTTTATGTCTCTCTCCGTAAGGCATGTCCATTCCTGACCACGCCCACTTAAGCCCCGCCCCTCCACCATTTCCCCCCATTTGCCACCATTTTAACCCAAATATCCCCGTTTTCAACCCAAATCTTTCCACTTAAGCCCCGCCCCTTTAACCTGTGACCACGCCCCTCCCATTAAGCCACTCCTGACCCTGACCACGCCCACTTAAGCCCCGCCCCTCCGCCATTTTAACCCAAATTTCCCCGTTTAAAGCCAAAATCGTGCCATTAAAGCCCCGCCCCTTTATCCACAGATCACACCCACCTCCTTAAGCCCCGCCCAACGTTGACCACGCCCATTTAACCCACGGCCCCGCCGCCATTTTAGCCCCATCTGCCCGCCATTTTAACCCAAATCTCCCCATTTTCAACCCAAATCTCTCCACTTAAGCCACGCCCCTTTAGTGTCTGACCGCGCCCCTCTCCCTTAGCCCCGCCCGCCCGTGACCACGCCCCCTCGGGAAGCCCCTCCTACATCTGCTTGCCGCTGTAGATCAGCCGCTGCTGCTGGGGGGGGATCCCCTCCTTCTCCTCCACCCGCTCCTTGATCCGCTCCACCTGCGGCCAAAAAAACAGCGCTGGGCACACCTGGGGCACACCTGGGGCACATCTGGGGCACACCCGGGGCACATCTGGGCACATTCGGGCACATCTGGGGGCTCCGGAGGGTTAAAAACTGTGGGCGCCGCCATTTTGGGTCATAGAGAGGAAGGAGTGTGGCGGAGCGCCGCCGGAAGTGGGCGGGGCTAAAGGGGAAGGGCTGGCCGGCTTGGAGGACTCGTCTGTGGTTTTTTTAAAGGGGCGATGGGTGGTGGGGACCGCGTTAAAGGGGGGATGGAACTGGGAGGGACTGGGAGGGACTGGAGGGAACTGGGAGGGACTGGGATGGAACTGGGAGGGAACTGGGAGGGACTGGGAGGGACTGGGATGGACTGGGAGGGACTGGGAGGGACTGGGATGGAACTGGGAGCGACTGGGTGGGACTGGGAGGGAACTGGGATCAAACTGGGATGAACTGGGATGGACTGGGAGGGAATTAGGATGGACTGGGATGAACTGGGAGGGAACTGGGAGGGACTGGAAGGGACTGGGAGGGACTGGGACGGAACTGGGAGGGACTGGGAGCGACTGGGAGGGACTGGGAGGGAACTGGGATCAAACTGGGAGGGACTGGGAGGGACTGGGATGGACTGGGATGGACTGGGAGGGACTGGGAGGGACAGGGATCAAACTGCGAGGGAACTGGGAGGGAGTGGAATTAACTGGAGGGACTGGGAGGGAACTGGGATCAAACTGGGAGGGACTGGGATGGACTGGGAGCTACTGGGATGTCACAGGGCCATACTGGGCCGCCCCTTCCCCTTACTGGGACCGAACTGGGAGCCCCCCCCCAGCCAAACCCGCTCCTTCCCGACGCCCAGCTGGTCCGTACTGGTCCGTACTGGTCCGTACTGGTCCGTACTGGTCCGTACTGGTCCGAACTGGTCCGAACTGGGAGCTCACCTTGTCCGTGGGCTCGATGTCGATCTCGATCTCTTTTCCCGTCAGCGTCTGTAGGGGGCGCCATCATCCCACAATGCACCGCGCGCTCCCCTCACGCTGCGCCCCCCGCCAAAACCGCCCCCAAATCCGCGATTTTCACCCCAAATCCCCTCCGCGCCTCCCCTTCCCCCTCGGGGACGGCGGGAAAAGCCGGGATTTGCCCGAAATCCGAGGTTTTCGCCCCAAAAGAACCTTGACTTTGATGAGCATCGTGGCGGCTGCGGCGCCTTCGGAGCCGCCGAGCGGAAGCGGAAGCGAGGCCACGCCCGCTAAACCCGCAGTGCCCAAACCTAAAATGGCGGCGGGAGCGCTTCCGGTCCCTCCGCCAATCAGCGCCCTGCGCCCGCCCCTTGCCGGCAGTAAAAATGGCGGCGGTTGTAGTTCACAAAGCGCTTCCGGGCTCTGAAGGCGCCTCATTGGTTGCAGCCGCTGTCAATCAGCGTCGGTCACAGCCCGCCTTTACCGGGCTGCTCCATTTTGTGTCGCGCGGGGGGGAAAACCTCAAAAATGCCTTTTTTAACCCCAAATTGAGCTGTTGAAACGCTCAATGACGTCACGCCGGGCGTCATACCCCTCCCCAGCCGTGCCTCGCTGTGATTGGCTCGTAAAATCCCCCCCAAAACCCCATTGGCTGCTGCATCCTCCCCCCTACATCAGAATGGTTCGCGCCACTCACGGTAGGGGGAGAAGCGAAGGGGGCGGAGCCTGCGGCGGCGGGGGCGGGGCTTCGTCCTGATTTAATGAGTTTATCAGCATTAATTAGCAGCTTAATGAACAAGTAATTAGGAGGCGGGGGTTGTGGGCGTGGCTACTCACGTGGGCGTGGTTTTCTGAGCCGGAAGTGAGCGCGGCACCGGAACTGTGGGCGGAGTTCAAGGCAAGTCAAGCACCTAATTTGCATATTGCTCGCCCCACCCACTTTTAGCCCCGCCTACCTGGGTGGGCGTGGCGAACCTCGGCAAAATAACGCTGCAGGATGGGGAGGGGGCGTGGCTTGGAGCCTGGAGGGGCGTGGCTTTGACAGAGCTGGACCAGCTGTGCCATATAAGGAAAAAGAGGCGGGGCTTAAGCAAAAAGGGGCGGGGTGGGAGGATTTGGGGAAATTTTGGCGATTTTGAGAAAATTTGGGGAAATTTTGAGGATTTTGAGAGGTTGGGGCTCAATTTTGGGTGAATTTTGGGGAAATTTTGGTTGATTTTCTGTTAATTTTGGTGAATTTTTTGTTAATGTTGGGTGAATTTTTGTTTATTTTGGGTCATTTTTTGTTATTTTGGGTCATTTCTTTTAATTTTGGGTGAATTTTCTGCCATTTCAGTAAATTTGAGGTAAGTTTTTTTAATTTTGGTTGATTTTTGTTAATTCTGGTTGATTTTCTGTTAATTTTGGGTGAATATTTGTTAATTTTTTGGTAATTTTGTATGAATTTTCTTCTTAATTTTGGGTGAATTTTTGTTAATTTTACGTTAATTTTTTGTAAATTTTTTGTGATTTTCTTGTTAATTTTGGGTGAATTTTTGTTAATTTTTTGTGATTTTCTGTTAATTTTAGGTTAATTTTTTGTGAATTTTGGGTGATTTTTTTGTTAATTTTATGTTTATTTTTTGTGAATTTTTTGTGTTTTTCTTGTTAATTTGGGTGAATTTCTGTTAATTTTATGTTAATTTTTTGTAAATTTTGTATGAATTTTCTTGTTAATTTTGGGTGAATTTTTGTTAATTTTTTGTGATTTTCTTGTTAATTTTGGGTGAATTTTTGTTAATTTTAGGGGATTTTTTGTCAATTTTGGGGTGAATTTTTGTTAATTTTGGGTTAATTTTTTGTTAATTTTGATTGTTTTTTTGTTAATTTTCGGTTAATTTTTTGTTAATTTTGTATGAATTTTCTTGTTAATTTTGGGTGAATTTTTGTTAATTTTGTGTGAATTTTTGTTAATTTTAGGTTAATTTTTTGTTAATTTTTCGTGATTTTTTTGTTAATTTTCGGTGAATTTTTGTTAATTTTTTGTGATTTTTTTGTTAATTTTGCTTGATTTTTGTTAATTTTCATTAATTTTTTGTTAATTTTCATTGATTTTTGTTAATTTTCATTGATTTTTGTTAATTTTATTTGATTTTTTTATTAATTATCATTGATTTTTATGGACTTTGGCTCATTCCCATCCATTCCCCCCCACACTTCCCATATAAGGCAAAAGGGGCGTGGCCAACCCACAGCACCGTGGTTTATCACCGGGGGGCGTGGCTTATCGGCAGGGGCGTGGTTTATCGGCGGGGGGGTGTGGTTTATCGCCACGGGGGCGTGGTTTATCACCAGGGGCGTGGTTTATCGGCACGGGGGCGTGGTTTATCACCACAGGGGCGTGGTTTATCACCGGGGGGGTGGTTTATCGCCATGGAGGCGTGGTTTATCGGCACGGGGGCGTGGTTTATCGGCACAGGGGGCGTGTCCCGCGCAAGCCCCGCCCCCTGCTCACCTGGGGCAGGTCGGGGGGGGCAGGGCGCTCTCCACGCGCAGCAGGAACTCCAGGAAGAGATTCCCCAGGGAGCGCCGGAAACGGGGCCCGTACTCCTGGGGGCACACTGGTCATACTGGGAGGGACTGGGAGCAAACTGGTTATACTGGGAGGGACTGGGAGGGACTGGGATGGGGACTGGGAGGGACTGGGATGGACTGGGAGGGACTGGGAGCAAACTGGGAGGGGATTTGGGGTTACTGGTTTATACTGGGATGGGGTTTGGGGTTACTGGGAGGTGACTGGGCCATATTGGTTTATACTGGGAGGGACTGGGAGGGAACTGGGAGGGACTGGGATGGGGTTTGGGGTTACTGGGATGTGACTGGGAGGGGACTGGGCCATACTGGTTTATACTGGCTTATACTGGGAGGGAGCGGGGGGGACTCAGATCAAACTGGGAGGGGATTTGGGGTTACTGGTTTATACTGGGATGAGGTTTAGGTGTTACTGGGATGGAATTGGCACTTACTGGTTTCTACTGGGATGGGGTTTGGGGTTACTGGGAGGGAACTCAGCCGTACTGGTTTATACTGGGAGGGAACTGGGATGGACTGGGAGTTACTGGGAGTGGATTTGGGGTTACTGGGATGAACTGGGAGGGACTGGGACAGCACTGGGAGGTAACTGGGAGGTTACTGGTTTATACTGGTTTATACTGGGATGGACTGGGATGAACTGGGAGGGGATTTGGGGTTACTGGTTCATACTGGGATGGACTGGGAGGGGCAGGGGGGGGGTTACTGGTCCATACTGGTCTGTACTGGTCCCTACTGGTCTCACCTGCAGGAAGGCCTCCAGGCCCCGCCCACTTCCCAGAATTCCCAGCACCTGCTCCCGGAAGTGCTCCTCGGCCACGGCCACCAGGGGGGCGCCCCTGCAGCGTCTGGGGGCGGGGCCTGACTCAGGCCACGCCCCTTTGACCATATATGGGTGTGGGGATACAGGGGGAGGGGCTGGGCTTGGCCACGCCCCTGTGGGAGGGATCAAAGGGGGCCCAGAGCTCCCAGTTCAGCCCAGTTCATCCCAGTATGGCTCCAGAGCCCTCCCAGTCCATCCCAGTATAAACCAGTAACCCCAAACCCACTCCAGTTCATCCCAGTCCCTCCCAGTATAAACCAGTCCCTCCCAGTTCATCCCAGTATGGCCCCAGTCCATCCCAGTTCATCCCAGTAAGAGCCCAGTATGGTTCCAGTTCATCCCAGCCCCTCCCAGTCCCTCCCAGTATAAACCAGTAACCCCAAACCCACTCCCAGTTCCCTCCCAGTGCCTCCCAGTTCATCCCAGTAAGGCCCCAGTTCCTCCCAGTTCATCCCAGTCCATCCCAGTTACTTCCCAGTTCATCCCAGTATGGTTCTAGTGCCTTCCCAGTCCCTCCCAGTTCATCCCAGTATGGCCCCAGTCCCTCCCAGTCCCTCCCAGTAACCCCCCCCCTCCCATCCCCCCCAGTCTCACCCCGAGGGCGTGGCCATCCCCTGGCCCCGCCCCCTCCGGGAAGAGCCAATCCAGCGCGTCCAGCACGGCGGGGGAGGGGCCGAGCTCCCGCAGCAGTGACGTCACCACCTGGGGGGAGGGGCCAGGGTGGGGGAGGGCCGGGGGGCGTGGCCTGGAGGGCTCCGTGCCCATAAAAGGATATGTGGGCGGGGTTTGAAGGGGTGGGCGTGGCCTGGAGGGCTCAGTGTTAAAAACAGGGCATGGGGGCGGGGTTTAGAGGGGTGGGCGTGGCCTGGAGGGCTCTGTGCCCATAAAAGGCCATGGGGCGGGGTTTAAAGGGGGTGGGCGTGGCCTAAATTAATTAATAACCACGATATATGGGATTTAGAGGGGTGGGCGTGGCCTGTGAAGGAGTGGGCGTGGCCTACAGGAAAGATGGGCGTGGCCTGTGCCCCCAAATCAGGGATGGTTTATAGGAGTGGGCGTGAACAGGTGAAGTGGGCGTGGTTTAGAGGGGTGGGCGTGGCCTAAACTCATTGTTCTTCACAAGGGGCGTGGCTTAAGGGAGTGGGCATGGCCTGAGAGGGAGTGGGCGTGGTCTAGGACAGAGTGGGCGTGGCCTGTGACAAAACGGGAGTGGCCAAAACTCATTAACATCCACAAAATGGCGGGTTTGGCTGGGTGGGCGTGGCCTGGGAGAGGGTGGGCGTGGCCTGGCAGGGAGTGGGCGTGGCCTGGGAGGGGTGGGCGTGGCCTACCTGCGCCTTGAGCCCCAGGCTGAGCCCCGCCCGGTGCTGGGGCCGCAGCAGTGCCGGGGCCCCGCCCCCCACGGCCTCCAGCAGCGCCAGGAGCCGCCCCCAGCCACGCCCACCGGGGCCACGCCCCACCGCGGCCACGCCCCCTGAGAGTCCACCAGGCCCCGGCCAGGGCCAATCGCAGCGAGGGGGCGGGGCTGGGGGAGAGAGGGGAGAGAGAGAGGAGCGAGAGACCAGTACGGACCAGTACAAACCAGTACGGACCAGTACGGACCAGTATGGACCAGTATGGACCAGTATGGACCGGTATAAACCAGTACGGACCAGTACGGACCGGTATAAACCAGTACGCACCAGTACGGACCAGTATGGACCGGTATAAACCAGTACGGACCAGTACGGACCAGTATGGACCGGTATAAACCAGTACGGACCAGTACGGACCAGTATGGACCGGTATAAACCAGTATGGACCAGTACGGACCAGTACGGACAGTATAAACCAGTACGGACCAGTACGGACCAGTATGGACAGTATGGACCAGTACGGACCAGTATACACCAGTACGGACCAGTATGGACCAGTATAAACCAGTATGGACCAGTATGGACCAGTACGGACCAGTAAGGACCAGTACGGACCAGTATGGACCAGTATGGACCAGTATAAACCAGTATGGACCAGCACGGACCAGTATGGACCAGTATGGACCAGTATGGACTAGTACGGACCAGTATGGACCAGTACGGACCAGTATGGACCAGTACGGACCAGTACGGACCAGTATAAACCAGTATGGACCAGTATGGGTCAGTATGGACCAGTACGGACCAGTACGGACCAGTATAAACCAGTGAGGTCCCAGTACGGTCCCAGTGCCCTCCCAGTTCCCGCCCAGTCCATTCCAGTACCCCCCAAGCCGCTCCCAGTCCCTCCCAGTTCGGTCCCAGTTCCCCCCCAGTCCCCTCCCCCCTCACCTGACGTCACTCCCGCCCATCCCCAGCCGTTTCCCGCGCTGCCTCTGACGTCACTTCCGCCCCGCTGCCCGCCGCTCTCGGGACCCTCCGGTACCGGCGGCGGCGCCGGCGCGCGTGGAGTGACGTCATCACCGCGCGCCGCGCCCGCGCTCGCTCCCCATTGGCCGCCGCTTCGGCCAATCCCGAGCC
The DNA here is from genome assembly GCF_036417665.1 of Passer domesticus. Taxonomy (NCBI): domain Eukaryota; kingdom Metazoa; phylum Chordata; class Aves; order Passeriformes; family Passeridae; genus Passer; species Passer domesticus. The sequence continues at coordinate 33,568 of NW_026990066.1, read as the reverse complement.
GCTCCCTCCCGCCCGCAGGCCCCGCCCATTCAATGACGTCACTCGCTGTGCTTTTGAACTGCGCTTTATTGGCGGGCGGTGACGTCATCGCGGGGCGGTGACGTCACGGGGTGGGGAGGGGAATGGGGCGGTGCCTGGGCTCCCAGTACGGACCAGTATAAACCAGTACGGACCAGTACGGACCAGTATGGCTCCCAGTGCTCCCAGTATGGCTCCCAGTGCTCCCAGTATGGACCAGTATGGCTCCCAGTGCTCCCAGTATGGCTCCCAGTGCTCCCAGTATGGACCAGTATGGCTCCCAGTGCTCCCAGTATGGCTCCCAGTGCTCCCAGTATGGACCAGTATGGCTCCCAGTGCTCCCAGTATGGCTCCCAGTGCTCCCAGTATGGCTCCCAGTGCTCCCAGTATGGACCAGTATGGCTCCCAGTGCTCCCAGTATGGCTCCCAGTGCTCCCAGTATGGACCAGTATGGGTCCCAATGCTTCCAGTATAAACCAGTATGGACCAGTGACACCTCCCAGTGCTCCCAGTATGGACCAGTGACAGCTCCCAGTGCTCCCAGTGCTCCCAGTATGGCTCCCAGTGCTCCCAGTATGGACCAGTATGGCTCCCAGTGCTCCCAGTATGGACCAGTAAGGCTTCCAGTGCTCCCAGTATGGACCAGAGTGCTCCCAGTATGGACCAGTGACAGCTCCCAGTGCTCCCAGTGCTCCCAGTATGGACCAGTATGGCTCCCAGTGCTCCCAGTATGGACCAGTAAGGCTTCCATTGCTCCCAGTATGGCTCCCAGTGCTCCCAGTATGGACCAGTATGGCTCCCAGTGCTCCCAGTACAACCCAGACCTGCTCCCAGTGCTCCCAGTATGACCCAAACACCCCTCCCAGTGCTCCCAGTATGGACCAGTATGGCTCCCAGTGCTCCCAGTATGGCTCCCAGTGCTCCCAGTATGGACCAGTATGGCTCCCAGTGCTCCCAGTATAAACCAGTATGGACCAGTGACACCTCCCAGTGCTCCCAGTATGGACCAGTGACACCTCCCAGTGCTCCCAGTGCTCCCAGTATGGCTCCCAGTGCTCCCAGTATGGACCAGTAAGGCTTCCAGTGCTCCCAGTATGGACCAGAGTGCTCCCAGTATGGACCAGTGACAGCTCCCAGTGCTCCCAGTGCTCCCAGTATGGACCAGTCAGGCTCCCAGTGCTCCCAGTGCTCCCAGTTCACCCCCCCGTGCTGCCCCCAGGCCTCCCCCTCCTCCTCCTCCTCCCAGCATTCCCAGTGCTCCAGTGTGGCTCCCAGTATGGCTCCCAGTATGGGTCCCAGTGCTCCCAGTGCTCCCAGTCAGGCTCCCAGTGCTCCCAGTATAAACCAGTTCACCCCCCCGTGCTGCCCCCAGGCCTCCCCCTCCTCCTCCTCCTCCTCCTCCCGGCATTCCCAGCGCTCCCAGCGAGGTTCCCGGTGCTCGCAGTCAGGTTCCCAGTGCTCCCAGTGCTCCCAGTGCTCCCAGTTCCCACGCTGAACTGGACGCTGCCGTGCACGGGGGGCAGGGCGGCGCTCTCCAGCGCGGCCGCTAGGCGGCGCTGTCCTGCGCGCAGCGGCGTCACCGATTGGCTGAGCCGGAGCGTCTGCCCCGCCCCCAGCGAGCTGCGGGGACGGCACGGACCAGTAAGGACCAGTACGGACCAGTACGGACCAGTACGGACCAGTATAAACCAGTATGGACCAGTACGGACCAGTACGGACCAGTAAGGACCGGTACGGACCAGTACGGACCAGTACGGACCAGTATGGACCAGTACGGACCAGTACGGACCAGTATGGACCAGTACGGACCAGTACGGACCAGTACAAACCAGTATAAACCAGTACGGACCAGTATGGATCAGTATGGACCAGTATAAACCAGTACGGACCAGTATGGACCAGTACGGACCTGTACGGACCAGTATAAACCAGTACGGACCAGTATAAACCAGTACGGACCAGTATAAACCAGTATGGACCAGTATGGACCAGTATAAACCAGTACGGACCAGTACGGACCAGTACAGACCTGTACGGACCAGTATGGACCAGTACGGACCAGTAAGGACCAGTACGGACCAGTATAAACCAGTATGGACCAGTACGGACCAGTACGGACCAGTATGGACCAGTATGGACCAGTATGGACCAGTACGGACCAGTACGGACCAGTATAAACCAGTATGGACCAGTATGGACCAGTATAAACCAGTACGGACCAGTACGGACCAGTACAGACCTGTACGGACCAGTATGGACCAGTACGGACCAGTAAGGACCAGTACGGACCAGTATAAACCAGTATGGACCAGTACGGACCAGTACGGACCAGTACGGACCAGTACGGACCAGTATGGACCAGTACGGACCAGTACGGACCAGTACGGACCAGTATGGACCAGTACAAACCAGTACGTACCAGTATAAACCAGTATAAACCAGTAACCCTAATTGCAAGTTTAACCCGTTTTTAACCCTTTTTAACCCATTTTTCCTTCTTTTTTCACCATTTCCCCCCCTTTCCCCCCATTTCCCCCCTCCCAGTCCCTCCCAGTATAAACCAGTACAAACCAGTAACCCCAAATCCCCTTTTAAATATTTTTAACCACTTTTTAACCCTTTTAACCCCTTCTTTACCCATTTTCACCCATTTTTCACCCTTTTTTCCCAATTTTCCCCCCATTTTTTCCCATTTTCCCCCCTTTTCCCCCCATTTCCCCGCTCCCAGCCCCTCCCAGTCCCTCCCAGTATAAACCAGTACCTCAAATCCAAATTTAACCCCTTTTAACCCATTTTTGACCCATTCTAAACCAATTTAAACCCCATTTTCACCCATTTTTCACCCATTTTTCACCCATTTTTCACCATTTTTTCCCATTTTCCCCCCATTTCCCCGCTCCCAGTCCCTCCCAGTATAAACCAGTATGAACCAGCCTCACCCCAGCGACACGGGTTTGGGGCAGGAGATGCCGGCGCCCTCCATGCGCAGCGAGGCTCCGTTCAGCGGCTCGGGCAGAGGGTTCTGGAAAACCACCTGCACCGCCACCATCCTCGCCCACCACGGCCGGGCCCAGCAGCTGCGGGACACCCAAAATCCCCGCGTTTCACCCCAAAAAAATCCCACATTTTTTACCCCCAAAAAATCCCCTTTTTTTACCCCAAAAATCCCCTTTTTTTCATCATTTTAACTCATTATCACTCCCAGGTTCTTGTGTTTGACCCTGAATTTATAATTTTTAGCCCAGAATGATTTGATTTAGCTTGAAAATGATGATTTTTAGTGTGAAAGATGTAAGATTTCGGCCCAAAATTGGTGATTTTGGCCCCAAAATCCTCTGGGCAACAGGTCTACCCATTAAAGTAAATGGAGATTCAAGGACAACAGGTCTACCCCCATTAAAGTCAATGGGGAGTTTTGGACAACAGGTCTACCCCCATTAAAGTAAATGGGGAGTTTTGGACAACAGGTCTACCCCCATTAAAGGTAATGGGGATTAAAGGACAACAGGTCTACCCCCATTATAGTAAATGGGGATTTATGGCCACCAGGTCTATCCCCATTAAAGTCAATGGGGAGTTTTGGACAACAGGTCTACCCCCATTATAGTCAATGGGGAGTTTTGGACAACAGGTCTACCCCCATTAAAGTAAATTGAAAGTTTTGGACAACAGGTCTACCCATTAAAGGCAATGGAGATTTTCAGGCAACAGGTCTACCCCCATTAAAGTAAATGGAGAGGTTTTGACAACAGGTCTACCATTGAAGTCAATGGGGAGCTTCAGACAACAGGTCTACCCCCATTCAAGTCAGAGGAATTTCGGACACCAGGTCTACCCATTGAAGTAAATGGAGGGTTTTGGACAACAGGTCTACCCATTGAAGTAAATGGAGAGTCAAGGACAACAGGTCTACCCATTAGAGTCAATGGGGGTTTAGAGACAACAGGTCTACCCATTGAAACCAATGGGGATTTTTTTAGTGGATTTTTGGGATTTTTTTGGGGGGATTTTTTGGGTTTTTTTTTTAGGGGATTTTTTTTTGGGGTGATTCCCGCGTTTTTTGGGATTTTCCCGTTGCCGTCAGGGTGAGCTCGAGCTTGTGCAGCAACCCAATCTCAAATTTTTGCGATGTTTTGGGTGATTTTTGTGATTTTTTGGGGGAATTTTTGTGATTTTTTGGGGGATTTTTTTGGGGTGATTCCCACGTTTTTTGGGTTTTTTCCCGTTACTGTCAGGGTGAGCTCGGGCGTGTGCAGCAATCCAGCCCTAGAGAACCCCAAATTTTCCAGATTTTTTTGGGAATTTTGTGATTTTTTTGGTGATTTCTTGGGGATTTTTTGGGTGGATTTTTGGGATTTTTTGCGTGATTTTTGTAATTTTTGGGGTTTTTTTTTTGGGGTGATTTCTGGGGTTTTTGGGGCCGTTACCGTCAGCGTGAGCTTGGGTGTGTGCAGCAACCCAACCCCAAATATTTGCCTTTTTTTCCTAATTTTTGTGATTTTTTGTGGGATTTTTTTTGAGATTTTTTTGGTGATTTTTTGGGGGATTTCCGGGATTTTTTTGGGGGATTATTTTTTTGGGATTTTTTTGGGGTGATTCCCACGTTTTTTGGGATTTTCCTGTTACCGTCAGGGTGAGCTCGGGCGCGTGCAGGAACTCTGCCCTAAAGAACCCCAATTTTTCAACGATTTTTTGGGGATTTTTTTAGCAATTTTTTGAGGAATTTTCAGGATTTTTGGGGGGGGATTTTTTGGGGTGATTTCTGGCATTTTTGGGGTTTTTGTGACCATTACTCTCAGGGTGAGCTCGGGCGTGTGCAGCAACACAACCCCAAATATTTGCTATTTTTTGGGGATTTTTTCACAATTTTTTTTGCGATTTTTTTTGCGATTTTTTGGGGAATTTTCGGGATATTTTTCAGGGATTATTTTTGGGATTTTTTTGGGGTAATTTCTGGGGTTTTTGGGATTTTTTCCCTTACCATGAGCGTCAGCTCGGGCGTGTGCAGCAACACAACCCCCAACTTTTGCCTTTTTTTTTTGCCATTTTTTGTGATTTTTTTGCGATTTTTGGGGGATTTTTTTTGGGTATTTTAATGGAATTTTTGTGATCAATGTTGGGGGTTTTTTTTGGGGTGATTTCTGGGGTTTTTGGGGCTGTTGCCGTCAGGGTGAGCTCGGGCGTGTGCAGCAACCCAACCCCGAATTTTCCCATTTTTTTCACGATTTTTTTTGCGATTTCTTTGGGTATTTTCAGGATTTTTGGGGGATTTTTTGGGGGATTTTCGGGATTTTTTGGGGGGATTTTTTTGGGGATTTTTTTTGGGGTGATTTCAGGGGTTTTTGGTTGCCGTCAGGGTGAGCTCGGGCCTGTGCAGCAACCCAACCCCGAATTTTCCCATTTTTTTCACGATTTTTTTCGCGATTTTTTTTTGCGATTTCTTTGGGTATTTTCAGGATTTTTTGGGGGGATTTTTTCGGGGATTTTTTTGGGGTAATTTCTGGGGTTTTTAGGGTTTTTGTGTCTGCTACTCTCAGGGTGAGCTCGGGTGTGTGCAGCAACCCAACCCCACATTTTTGTGATTTTTTTTGCCATTTTTTTGCGATTTTTTGGCGATTTTTTGAGGATTTTTTGGGTAATTTTTGTGATAATTTTTCGGGATTTTTTTGGGGTGAATTCCGGCGTTTTTGGTTACCGTGAGGGTGAGCTCGGGCGTGTGCAGCCGCACCAGCAGCTCCTTGGCCAGCACCTGGCCGCTCTCCTGCACCGCGGCCGCCACCGTCAGCTTCAGCGCGTCCTGGTCCCCGACGTGGGGCCGGTACTCGGCGTAGGGCACGGCCATCGTCACCGTGTCCTCTAAAGGGGACATTGGGGGCATTGGGGACATTGGGGACATTGGGGGCATTGGGGACATTGGGGACATTGGGGGCATTGGGGACATTGGGGACATTGGGGACATTGGGGGCATTGGGGGCATTGGGGGGATTGGGGACATTGGGGGGATTGGGGACATTGGGGACATTGGGGGCATTGGGGGCATTGGGGGCATTGGGGACATTGGGGGCATTGGGGACATTGGGGACATTGGGGACATTGGGGACATTGGGGACATTGGGGGCATTGGGGACATTGGGGGCATTGGGGACATTGGGGGCATTGGGGGCATTGGGGGGATTGGGGACATTGGGGACATTGGGGGCATTGGGGGCATTGGGGAGATTGGGGACATTGGGGACATTGGGGGCATTGGGGACATTGGGGGGATTGGGGGGATTGGGGGCATTGGGGGGATTGGGGACATTGGGGGCATTGGGGACATTGGGGGATTGGGGGGATTGGGGACATTGGGGACATTGGGGACATTGGGGGGATTGGGGGGATTGGGGACATTGGGGACATTGGGGACATTGGGGACATTGGGGGCATTGGGGGGATTGGGGGATTGGGGGGATTGGGGGCATTGGGGGGATTGGGGACATTGGGGGCATTGGGGACATTGGGGGCATTGGGGACATTGGGGACATTGGGGGGATTGGGGACATTGGGGGCATTGGGGGGATTGGGGACATTGGGGACATTGGGGGGATTGGGGGGATTGGGGGCATTGGGGGGATTGGGGACATTGGGGGCATTGGGGACATTGGGGGATTGGGGGGATTGGGGACATTGGGGGCATTGGGGGGATTGGGGACATTGGGGACATTGGGGGGATTGGGGACATTGGGGGCATTGGGGACACTGGGGACATTGGGGACATTGGGGGCATTGGGGACATTGGGGACATTGGGGACATTGGGGGGATTGGGGACATTGGGGGGATTGGGGGCATTGGGGGGATTGGGGGGATTGGGGACATTGGGGGCATTGGGGACATTGGGGACATTGGGGGCATTGGGGACATTGGGGACATTGGGGGCATTGGGGACATTGGGGACATTGGGGGCATTGGGGACATTGGGGACATTGGGGACATTGGGGGGATTGGGGGGATTGGGGACATTGGGGACATTGGGGGCATTGGGGGCATTGGGGACATTGGGGACATTGGGGACACTGGGGACATTGGGGGGATTGGGGACATTGGGGACATTGGGGACATTGGGGGCATTGGGGACATTGGGGACATTGGGGACATTGGGGACATTGGGGGCATTGGGGACATTGGGGACATTGGGGACACTGGGGACATTGGGGGGATTGGGGACATTGGGGACATTGGGGACATCATTGGGGACATTGGGGACACTGGGGACATTGGGGACATTGGGGACATTGGGGGGATTGGGGACATTGGGGACACTGGGGACATTGGGGACATTGGGGACATTGGGGACACCCCAGTACAAACCAGTCCCTCCCAGTCCAAACCAGTACTACAAACCAGTATAACCCAGTCCCTCCCAGTCTCCTCCCAGTCCAAACCAGCCCAAACCAGTACAAACCAGTCCAAACCAGTCCAAACCAGTCCAAACCAGTCCAAACCAGTACAAACCAGTACCAAACCAGTCCAAACCAGTACCAAACCAGTCCAAACCAGTCCCTCCCAGTCCAAACCAGTACAAGCCAGTATAACCCAGTCCCTCCCAGTCTCCTCCCAGTACAAACCAGTCCAAACCAGTACAAACCAGTCCAAACCAGTCCAAACCAGTCCAAACCAGTACAAACCAGTACCAAACACGGAGTTCAACACCGAATTTCCCCCATTTTTTCCCCACTTTTGGTGACCCCAAACCCCCCCACCAAAATCTCCTCCCAGTATAAACCAGTATAAACCAGTCCCTCCCAGTATAAACCAGTCCCTCCCAGTATAAACCAGTACAAACCAGTACCAAACCAGTATAAACCAGTATCAAATCCTGCTTTTAGCACCCATTTAGCCCAAATTTTTCTGCCATTTTCCCCACTTTTCCCCATTTGCTGACCCCCAAACACCCTCCCAGTCCAAACCAGTATAACCCAGTACCTAACCAGTATAAACCAGTACCAGACCAATACAAACCAGTATAAACCAGTATCAAATTCTGGACTTAACACCCATTTTTCCTCATTTTTCCTCATTTTTTCCCCATTTTCCCCCCATTTTCCCCGTTTCAGTGACCCCAAAACCCCTCCCAGTCCCTCCCAGTCCAAACCAGTATAAACCAGTCCCCCCCAGTGCTCACCCTGTCCCGGGGGCAGCGTGCGGCGGTGCTGCTCCTGCCGGAAGGCGGCGCCGGCCACGCCGGTGTAGCGCACGGCGCAGAGCGACAGCCGCAGCCGCAGCGTGCGCGGCTCGGCGCCGCGGTTGCCCACGGCGGCGCGCAGCTCCAGCTCGGCCCCGGCCACGGCCGGCGCCGCGGCCACGGCCAGCGTCACCTCCCCGGCCGAGGCCGGCCCGCGCTGCCGCGGCCGCGAGCCGTGCGACGTGGCCGAGGAGACGGCGCGGCGCTCCTCCTCCGAGCCTGCCGGGCAACGGGCAGCGGTCAACGGTTGGGTCAGTGGTCATTGTTGGGTCATTGGTCATTGGGGGGGTCATTGGTCATTGGTTGGGTCATTGGTCATTGGGTGGGTCATTGGTCATTGGGTGGGTCATTGGTCATTGGTTGGGTCATTGGTCATTGGTTGAGTCATTGGTTGGGTCATTGGTCATTGGTTGGGTCATTGGTTGGGTCATTGGTCATGGGGTGGGTCATTGGTCATTGGTTGGGTCATTGGTCATTGGTTGGGTCATTGGTCATTGGTCATTGGTTGGGTCATTGGTCATTGGTCATTGGTTGGGTCATTGGTCATTGGTTGGGTCATTGGTTGGGTCATTGGTCATTGGTTGGGTCATTGGTTGGGTCATTGGTCATTGGTTGGGTCATTGGTCATTGGTTGGGTCATTGGTCATTGGTCATTGGTTGGGTCATTGGTCATTGGTCATTGGTTGGGTCATTGGTCATTGGTTGGGTCATTGGTTCGGTCATTGGTCATTGGTCATTGGTAGGGTCATTGGTCATTGGTTGGGTCATTGGTCATTGGTCATTGGTCATTGGTCATTGGCTGGGTCATTGGTCATTGGTTGGGTCATTGGTCATTGGTTGGGTCATTGGTTGGGTCATTGGTCATTGGTTGGGTCATTGGTCATTGGGTGGGTCATTGGTCATTGGTTGGGTCATTGGTTGGGTCATTGGTCATTGGTTGGGTCATTGGTCATTGGGTGGGTCATTGGTCATTGGTTGGGTCATTGGTCATTGGTTGGGTCATTGGTTGGGTCATTGGTCATTGGTTGGGTCAGTGGTCATTGGTCATTGGTTGGGTCATTGGTCATTGGTTGGGTCATTGGTCATTGGTCATTGGTCATTGGTTGGGTCATTGGTCATTGGTCATTGGTTGGGTCATTGGTCATTGGGTGGGTCATTGGTCATTGGGTGGGTCATTGGTCATTGGGTGGGTCATTGGTCATTGGTTGGGTCATTGGTTGGGTCATTGGTCATTGGTTGGGTCATTGGTTGGGTCATTGGTCATTGGTTGGGTCATTGGTCATTGGGTGGGTCATTGGTCATTGGTTGGGTCATTGGTTGGGTCATTGGTCATTGGTTGGGTCATTGGTCATTGGTTGGGTCATTGGTCATTGGTTGGGTCATTGGTTGGGTCATTGGTCAAGGGTTGGGTCATTGGTCAAGGGTTGGGTCATTGGTCAAGGGTTGGGTCATTGGTTGGGTCATTGGTCATTGGTTGGGTCATTGGTCATTGGTTGGGTCATTGGTTGGGTCATTGGTTGGGTCATTGGTCATTGGTTGGGTCATTGGTCATTGGTCATTGGTCATTGGTTGGGTCATTGGTTGGGTCATTGGTCATTGGGTGGGTCATTGGTCATTGGTTGGGTCATTGGTCATTGGTCATTGGTTGGGTCATTGGTCATTGGTCATGGGGTGGGTCATTGGTCATTGGTTGGGTCATTGGTCATTGGTTGGGTCATTGGTTCGGTCATTGGTCATTGGTCATTGGTAGGGTCATTGGTCATTGGTTGGGTCATTGGTCATTGGTCATTGGTCATTGGTCATTGGCTGGGTCATTGGTCATTGGTTGGGTCATTGGTCATTGGTTGGGTCACTCAGTGGTCACTTGAGACACTCAATGGTCACTCAGTGGTCACTCGGTCAGTGGTCACTCACTGGTCACTCAGGGGTCACTCAGTGGTCACTCAGTGGTCACTCAGTGGTCACTCAGTCGTCACTCAGTGGTCACTCAGTGGTCACTCTGGGGTCACTCAGTGGTCACTCAGGGGTCACTCTGGGGTCACTCAGTGGTCACTCAGGGGTCACTCAGTGGTCACTCAGGGGTCACTCAGGGGTCACTCAGTGGTCACTCAGGGGTCACTCAGTGGTCACTCAGGGGTCACTCAGGGGTCACTCAGTGGTCACTCAGGGGTCACTCAGTGGTCACTCAGTGGTCACTCAGGGGTCACTCAGGGGTCACTCAGGGGTCACTCAGTGGTCACTCAGTGGTCACTCAGGGGTCACTCAGGGGTCACTCAGTGGTCACTCAGTGGTCACTCAGGGGTCACTCAGGGGTCACTCAGTGGTCACTCAGGGGTCACTCAGTGGTCACTCAGTGGTCACTCAGTGGTCACTCAGTGGTCACTCAGGGGTCACTCAGGGGTCACTCAGGGGTCACTCAGTGGTCACTCAGTGGTCACTCAGGGGTCACTCAGGGGTCACTCAGGGGTCACTCAGTGGTCACTCAGTGGTCACTCAGGGGTCACTCAGGGGTCACTCAGTGGTCACTCAGGGGTCACTCAGTGGTCACTCAGTGGTCACTCAGTGGTCACTCAGTGGTCACTCAGGGGTCACTCAGGGGTCACTCAGGGGTCACTCAGTGGTCACTCAGTGGTCACTCAGGGGTCACTCAGGGGTCACTCAGGGGTCACTCAGTGGTCACTCAGTGGTCACTCAGGGGTCACTCAGGGGTCACTCAGGGGTCACTCAGGGGTCACTCAGTGGTCACTCAGTGGTCACTCAGGGTCACTCAGGGGTCACTCACTGACCCTCGGGGTGTTTGTACTGGTCAGTGATGTCCACTCTGGCCGCAGAGCCGGCCCCCACGGTGCTGATCCTGCGGCCGATCGCCCCCTCCTCCACGTGCACCACGGCGAAGCCGCCGTGCGCCTGCCGCTGCCAGTACACCTTGTCGCTGTTCACCTGCCGTTTGCATAATTAATGAGCTCATTTGCATAACCACCATCCTTCTCAGGTGCTGCATTAGCTCTGCCTCCCAATTAAGGTAATTAACCCCTGCCGTGTGTAATTAGGGCGCCACCACAATCTCCCCTTAGGGCTCACGCTGCCGGTGCAGCTTGGGGCTGTTCACCTGGGATTTGCATAATTAATGAGCTCATTTGCATGCCGATCCGTGCCCCCCCACCTGCAGGTTTAGCTCTGCCTCCCAATTAAGGTAATTAACCCCTGATATCTGTAATTAGGGCGCCACCACAATCCCCCCTTAGGGCTCACGCTGCCAGTGCAGCTTGGGGCTGTTCACCTGGGATTTGCATAATTAATGAGCTCATTTGCATAGCGATCGGCCTTTTAAGGTGCTGCATTAGCTCTGGCTCCCAATTAAGGTAATTAACCCCTGGTTTGTGTAATTAGGGTGCCACCATGAAGCCCCAGTGCGCCTGCCGCTGCCAGTACACCTTGTCGCTGTTCACCTGGGATTTGCATAATTAATGAGCTCATTTGCATAGTGATCACCTTCCTCGGGTGCTGCAATACCTATGCCTCCTAATTAGGGTAATTAACCCCTGATATCTGTAATTAGGACACCACCACAATCCCCTCTTAGGGGTCACGCTGCCAGTGAATCTTGGGGCTGTTCACCTGGGATTTGCATAATTAATGAGCTCATTTGCATATTATTAGGATCCCTAGAATCGCTTCTAAGTGCCCTCAGCAGCGTTGTTAATGATGTTTTGTCGTTGGGGTAATTAGCCCCGGGTTTTGTGTAATTAAGGAATGTCCACAGTGCAGCTTGTTGCTGTTCACCTGGGATTTGCATAATTATTCAGCTCATTTGCATATTAATTTGGCGGTTAGTGTCATTAGTGACTCCCCTCAGCAGCACCACTAATTAGGTTTTGTCGTTAGGGTAATTAACACCAGGGTTTGTGTAATTAGGGGTTGTCAGCTGCTGCTGCCTTTGTGGCTGTTCGCCAGCCTCATTTGCATAATTCATGAGCTCATTTGCATATCTATTCACCCATGAATCTGGGGGATCAGCTGTGGCTCCTAATTAGGGTAATTAGCCCCAGGTTTTGTGCAATTAGCATAATTAATTGTCACCCTATAGCGCAATTCAGTATAGATAATAATCAGCCTAATTAACCCCTCATTTGCATAACGAGCCCCGCCCACCTCGGCGAAGACGAAGGGCGTGTCGTACTTGAGGAAGACGTCGCCGTTCTTCACCGCGGTGACGGAGCAGGGCCCGCAGCAGAACAGCCCTGGAACCAGTATAAACCAGTATAAACCAGTATGGACCAGTACGGACCAGTACGGACCAGTATGGACCAGTATAAACCAGTATAAACCAGTATGGACCAGTATAAACCAGTATAAACCAGTATAAACCAGTATGGACCAGTATAAACCAGTATAAACCAGTATAAACCAGTATGGACCAGTACGGACCAGTACGGACCAGTATGGACCAGTATAAACCAGTATGGACCAGTATGGACCAGTATGGACCAGTATAAACCAGTATGGACCAGTATGGACCAGTATGGACCAGTATGGACCAGTATAAACCAGTATAAACCAGTATGGACCAGTATAAACCAGTATAAACCAGTATGGACCAGTATGGACCAGTACGGACCAGTACGGACCAGTATAAACCAGTATGGACCAGTATGGACCAGTATAAACCAGTATGGACCAGTATGGACCAGTATGGACCAGTATGGACCAGTACGGACCAGTATGGACCAGTACGGACCAGTATGGACCAGTATGGACCAGTATAAACCAGTATAAACCAGTATGGACCAGTATGGACCAGTATAAACCAGTATGGACCAGTATGGACCAGTACGGACCAGTATAAACCAGTATGGACCAGTACGGACCAGTACGGACCAGTATAAACCAGTACGGACCAGTATGGACCAGTATGGACCAGTATAAACCAGTATGGACCAGTATGGACCAGTACGGACCAGTATAAACCAGTATAAACCAGTACGGACCAGTATGGACCAGTACGGACCAGTATAAACCAGTATGGACCAGTATGGACCAGTACGGACCAGTACGGACCAGTATGGACCAGTATGGACCAGTACGGACCAGTATAAACCAGTACGGACCAGTATGGACCAGTATGGACCAGTATAAACCAGTATGGACCAGTATAAACCAGTATGGACCAGTATGGACCAGTATGGACCAGTACGGACCAGTATAAACCAGTATGGACCAGTACGGACCAGTATGGACCAGTATGGACCAGTACGGACCAGTACGGACCAGTATGGACCAGTATGGACCAGTATGGACCAGTATAAACCAGTATAAACCAGTATGGACCAGTATAAACCAGTATGGACCAGTATAAACCAGTATAAACCAGTATAAACCAGTATGGACCAGTATAAACCAGTATGGACCAGTACGGACCAGTATAAACCAGTACGGACCAGTACGGACCAGTATGGACCAGTCCAAACACCTAAACCCATTCCAGACCAGTACAAACCAGTATAAACCAGTAACCCCAAACCCCTTCCAGTCCCATCCCATTGCAAACCAGTAACCCCAGGCCTCAAACCAGTACAAACCAGTATAAACCAGTATAAACCAGTAAGACCAAAATCCCTCCCAAAACCCCTCCCAGTCCCTCCCAGTTCATCCCAGTCCCTCCCAGTACAAACCAGTAACCCCAAACCCCCAAACCAGTCTAAACCAGTATAAACCAGTAACCCTGAATCCCCTCCCAGTCCCATCCCAGTGCAAGCCAGTAACCCCCAGTCCAAACCAGTATAAACCAGTAACCCCAAACCCCCTCCCAGTGCCTCCCAATCTCATCCCAGTATAAACCAGTATGGACCAGTAGAAATGGCAAAAACCAATCCAAACCAGTATAAACCAGTACAAACCAGTACAAAACCCCTAATTTTCCCCATTTCCCCCCATTTTTAACCCTTTAATCCCCTCCCACCACCCCCAAACCCCCTCCCAGTCCCCTCCCAGTACAAACCAGTAACTCCCAACCCCAAACCAGTACAAACCAGTACAAACCAGTATAAACCAGTACAAACCAGTATAAAAAACCGCAATTTCCCCCAATTTTCCCCATTTTTCACCCTTTAATCCCCTCCCAGCACCCCCAAACCCCCTCCCAGTCCCTCCCAGTCCCCTCCCAGTACAAACCAGTAACTCCCAACCCCAAACCAGTACAAACCAGTATAAACCAGTACAAACCAGTATAAACCAGTATAAAAAACCCCAATTTTCCCATTTTTCTGCCATTTCCCCCCATTTTTAACCCTTTAATCCCCTCCCACCACCCCCAAACCCCCTCCCAGTCCCTCCCAGTCCCTCCCAGTCCCTCCCAGTCCCCTCCCAGTCCAAACCAGTAACCCCAGCCCCCAAACCAGTATAAACCAGTATAAACCAGTATAACCAGTACCGCTGCTGGTCTCCTGGGGCGTGGCGTCCACCACCTGCCAGCCGTCGTAGCCCTGGGGCAGATCCGGGCGCTTCATCCAGCAGTCGTTCCACACGTGGAAGTTCCTGCCCCAGTACGGACCAGTATAAACCAGTATAAACCAGTATAAACCAGTATGGACCAGTATAAACCAGTACGGACCAGTACGGACCAGTACGGACCAGTATAAACCAGTACGGACCAGTACGGACCAGTATGGACCAGTACGGACCAGTATGGACCAGTACGGACCAGTATGGACCAGTATAAACCAGTACGGACCAGTACGGACCAGTATGGACCAGTATGGACCAGTATAAACCAGTATAAGCCAGTATGGACCAGTATAAACCAGTACAGACCAGTACGGACCAGTATGGACCAGTACGGACCAGTATAAACCAGTATAAACCAGTATGGACCAGTATAAACCAGTACAGACCAGTACGGACCAGTATGGACCAGTATGGACCAGTATAAACCAGTATAAACCAGTATGGACCAGTATAAACCAGTACAGACCAGTACGGACCAGTATGGACCAGTACGGACCAGTATAAACCAGTATAAACTGGTACGGACCAGTATGGACCAGTATGGACCAGTATGGACCAGTATAAACCAGTACGGACCAGTACGGACCAGTACGGACCAGTACGGACCAGTATGGACCAGTATGGACCAGTACGGACCAGTACGGACCAGTACGGACCAGTATGGACCAGTATGGACCAGTACGGACCAGTATGGACCAGTACGGACCAGTATAAACCAGTATAAACCAGTACGGACCAGTATGGACCAGTACGGACCAGTATGGACCAGTATAAACCAGTATAAACCAGTATGGACCAGTATGGACCAGTATGGACCAGTATGGACCAGTACGGACCAGTATGGACCAGTATAAACCAGTACGGACCAGTACGGACCAGTATAACCCAGTACAAACCAGTCCAAACCAGTAACCCCAACTCCCCATTTCCGCCATTTTAACCCTTTATTTCCCCACATTTCCCCCATTTTTCCCCCTTTTTTCCCCATTTTTTCGCCCTCCCCCCCCTCCCGGCCCCTCCCAGTATAAACCAGTAGCTCCCAGTCTGCCCCAGTACCAGACGGAGTCGGTGTTGAGGCGCTCCAGGGGCCGCATGGCCTCGTCCAGGTAGATGTCGGTGGTCAGCGAGGTGTCGGTGTCGTGCGCCGAGTTGTAGTTGGTCACCGTGCGGGTGGGCAGCCCCAGGCAGCGCAGCACTGACCAGTACAGACCAGTATAAACCAGTAAGGGCCGGCCCCGACCAGTACGGACCAGTACAAACCAGTATAAACCAGTACAAACCAGTATAAGCCCATATATGGCAATATAAGTCAGTTTAAAGTGGTTTAAGTCACTATAAACCAGTATAAACCAGTATGAACCAGTATGAAATGGAGACGTGGATTGGAGTTCTACCAGTACAGACCAGTATGAACCAGTTTAAACTGGTACAAACCAGTATAAACCAGTATAAACCAGTACAAACCAGTATGTGGCAATATAAGTCAGTTTAAAGTGGTTTAAGTCACTAAAAACCAGTATGAACCAGTATGAAATGGAGGTGTGGATTGAGGTTCTACCAGTGTAAACCAGTATGAACCAGTACAGACCAGTATAAACCAGTACAAACCAGTATAAACCAGTATGTGGCAATATAAGTCAGTTTAAAGTGGTTTAAGTCAGTATAAACCAGTATGAACCAGTATGAACCAGTATGAAATGGAGGTCTGGATTGGAGTTCTACCAGTATAGACCAGTATGGACCAGTTTAAACCAGTATAAACCAGTACAAACCAGTATAAACCAGTATGTGGCAATATAAGACGGTTTAAAGTGGTTTAAGTCAGTATAAACCAGTATGAACCAGTATGAACCAGTATGAAATGGAGACGTGGATTGGAGTTCTACCAGTATAGACCAGTATGGACCAGTCTGGACCAGTACAAACCAGTACAAACCAGTATGAGCCAGTATAAGCCAATATATGGCAATATAAGTCAGTTCAAAATCATTTAAATCAGTAAAAACCAGTAAAAACCAGTATGAACCAGTATGAAATGGAGCTCTGGATTTGAGTTCTACCAGTACAGACCAGTATGGACCAGTAAGGACCAGACCGGACCAGTATAAACCAGTATAAACCAGTATAAACCAGTATAAACCAGTATAAGCCCATATATGGCAATATAAGTCGGTTTAAAGTGGTTTAAGTCACTATAAACCAGTATGAACCAGTATGAACCAGTATGAAATGGAGGTCTGGGTTGGAGTTCTACCAGTATGGACCAGTATAAACCAGTTTAAACCGGTATAAACCAGTATAAACCAGTACAAACCAGTATGAGCCAGTATGTGGCAATATAAGTCAGTTTAAAGTGGTTTAAGTCAGTATAAACCAGTATGAACCAGTATGAACCAGTATGAAATGGAGGTGTGGATTGGAGTTCTACCAGTATAGACCAGTATAAACCAGTATGGACCGGCCCAGACCAGTACAAACCAGTACAAACCAGTACAAACCAGTACAGACCAGTACAAACCAGTACAGACCAGTACAGACCAGTACAAACCAGTACAGACCAGTACAGACCAGTACAAACCAGTACAGACCAGTACAGACCAGTACAAACCAGTACAGACCAGTACAGACCAGTATAAAAGCGACTTTAGCACCAAATTTTCCCAATTTTTTCCCATTTTTGACCCTTTTAGAGCCCCCAAATCCCCCCAAAATCCCCTCCCAGTCCCTCCCAGTCCAAACCAGTATGAAACCAGTCCCTCCCAGTCCCTCCCAGTACAAACCAGTCCAAACCAGTAACCCCAAATCCCCATTTCCCCCATTTTTAACCCTTTCTTTGCCATATTTCACTGATTTTTCACCCGTTTTCCACCATTTTTTCGCCATTTTTCCATTTTTCCTCCCCATTTTTTTGCTCTCTCCCCCCTCCCAGTCCCTCCCAGTATAAACCAGTACAAACCAGTAACCCCAAACCCCCATTTCCCCCATTTTTAACCCTTTCTCCTCCATTTTTAACCCTTTCTTCCCCACATTTCACTCATTTTTCACCCATTTTCGACCATTTTTTTGCCATTTTTCCACCTTTTCCCACCATTTTTTCACCCTCTCCCCCCTCCCAGTCCCTCCCAGTACAAACCAGTCCAAACCAGTAACCCCATATCCATTTTTAATCCCTTGTTAACCCCTTTTTATCCACATTTCCCTCATTTTTGCCCATTTTTCACCCTTTTTTCCTCATTTTTTCGCTGTTTCTACCCTTCCAGTCCCTCCCAGTCCCTCCCAGAACAAACCAGTTTGAAACCAGTACAAAGCAGTTCACTCCCAGTACAAACCAGTAACCCCAAATCCCTTTTTAACCCATTTTTATCCACATTTCACCCATTTTTCACCCTTTTTTTTGCCATTTTTCCACCTTTTTCCCCCCGTTTTTTCGCCCTCTCCCCCCTCCCAGTCCCTCCCAGTCCCTCCCAGTCCCTCCCAGTCCAAACCAGTACAAACCAGTACAAACCAGTAACTCCAAACCCCCTTTTAACCCTTTTTAACCCCCTTTATCCATATTTCCCTCATTTTTTGCCCATTTTTCACCCATTTTTCACCTTTTTTTTGCCATTTTCCCACCTTTTCCCCCCATTTTTTCACTGTTTTCCCCCTCCCAGTCCCTCCCAGTACAAACCAGTCCAAACCAGTATGGCACCAGTACAAACCAGTACAAACCAGTAACCCCAAACCCCCATTTCCCCCATTTTTAACCCTTTCTCCTCCACTTTTAACCCTTTTTTCCCCACATTTCACTCATTTTTCGCCCGTTTTTCGCCGTTTTTTCGCCGTTTTTTCGCCGTTCCTCCCCCTCCCAGTCCCTCCTAGTCCCTCCCAGTGCCTCCCAGTATAAACCAGTATAAACCAGTATGACACCAGTACAAACCAGTCCAAACCAGTAACCCCAAATCCCTTTTCATCCCATTTTTATCCACATTTTCCCCACATTTCACCCATTTTTCACCGTTTTTTCGCCATTTTTTCCCCCTTTTCCCCCCGTTTTTTCGCCCTGTCCCCCCTCCCAGTCCCTCCCAGTTCCTCCCAGTACAAACCAGTAACTCGACACCTCTATTTCCCCAATTTTTAACCCTTTCTCCTCCACTTTTAACCCTTTCTGATCCATTTTTAACCCTTTCTTCCCCACATTTCACTCATTTTTCGCCTGTTTTTCACAGTTTTTTCGCTGTTCCTCCCCATTTCTCCCCCTCCCAGTCCCTCCCAGTATAAACCAGTACAAACCAGTAACCCCAAACCCAACTTTAACCCTTTCTTCTCCATTTTTAACCCTATCTTCCCCACATTTCTCCCATTTTCCACCTGTTTTTTGCCATTTTTCCCCCTTTTCCCCCCGTTTTTTCACCCTGTCCCCCCTCCCAGTCCCTCCCAGTCCCTCCCAGTACAAACCAGTAACTCGAAACCCCATTTCCCCCATTTTTAACCCTTTCCTCCCCACATTTCACTCATTTTTTGCCCGTTTTTCACCATTTTTTCGCCATTTTTTCACCTTTTCCCCCCATTTTTTCACCCTCTCCCCTCTCCCAGTCCCTCCCAGTCCCTCCCAGTACAAACCAGTAACTCCAAACCCCCTTTTAACCCTTTTTAACCCCTTTTTATCCATATTTCCCTCATTTTTTGCCCATTTTTCACCCATTTTTCACCTTTTTTTTGCCATTTTTCCCCCTTTTCCCCCCGTTTTTTCACTGTTTTCCCCCTCCCAGTCCCTCCCAGTACAAACCAGTACAAACCAGTAGCCCCAAATCCCCATTCCCCCATTTTAACCCTTTCTTTGCCATTTTTCACCCATTTTTCACCGTTTTTTCACCATTTTCCCACCTTTTCCCCCCGTTTTTTCGCCCTTTCCCCCTCCCAGTCCCTCCCAGTATAAACCAGTACAAACCAGTAACCTCAAACCCCCATTTTTAACCCTTTCTCCTCCACTTTTAACCCTTTTAATCCACATTTCCCCCATTTTTCCTCCTATTTCCCTCATTTTTCGCCCGTTTTCCGCCGTTTTTTCACCGTTTTTTCGCCATTCCTCCCCCTCCCAGTTCCCTCCCAGTATAAACCAGTCCGGCCCAGCGCTGACCGGTGGTGACGACGCCGGCGAACACCCAGCACTGGCCGTAGCGCACGGGGGCGCCGGAGCCGTGGAAGCTGCGCAGGATCCCCACGGAGCCGGCCCAGGCCGAGGGGTTCGTGCCCTGCGAGTAATCCCCGGTCCAGTTCCCCACCAGCACGCCGTTGTCGTCCAGCGAGTTCACCTGGGAACCCAAAAATCCCCGATTTTGGGCGTTTTCCCCAAAAAAATTGGGGTTTTTTAAGTGAAATTGGCGAAATTTCCAAGAAATTCGGAGCGAAAACGCGAAAATTCTGGCGCAAAACGCCTCAAATTCCCGGCAAAAAATCCTGCCCAAACATCCCGAGGTTCTGGAAAATATTTCAGGGAATAATCAAAATCATGGAAAACCCAAAAATTCCCAAAATTCCTGAAAAATTTTGCACAAAAATCCCCCCAAAATTCCCAGGAAATTCGGAGCAAAAACGAGAAAATTACGGCAAAAAATGATGGAGGTTTCCCCCAAAACGCCGCCCAAAAGTTTCCAAAATTTGTCAAAATATTCCTGGGAAAAAACTCAAGATTCCAAAAAATCCCAAAAATCAAAAAAATTTCCCAAAAAAAGTCCCAAAATTCTGAAAGAAAAATGTGAGAATTCCAGCCCAAACCGATGAAATTTCACATCAAAACTGCCCTGCCTTCCATTCAAAAGCTTCAGAAATTCCTGAAGAAATTCCTGGGAAAATGTCAAAATCCTGGAAAAATCCCAAAATTCCCAAAAATTCTGCCCCAAAATCTGGAAAATTTCGGCCCAAAATTGGGAAAATCTCGACCAAAAATGACGAAAGTTTCATCTCAAAATGGTGAAAATTTCCACCCAAAACTCCTCCCTAAAGATTCTAAAATTCCTGAAAATATTCCTGGGAAAATGTCTAAATCCTAAAAAATCCCAAAATTCACAAAATTTCTGCCCCAAAATCTGGAAAATTTTGGCCCAAAATTGGGAAAATTTCATCTCAAAACAATGAAAATTTACCCAAAATCCCAGAGAATTTCCACCAAAGCCACCCCAAAATCTGCCCTAAATTCCTGAAAATATTCCTGGGAATAATCAACATCACAAAAATCCCAAAAATTCCCAAAATTCCTGAAAAATTTTGCACAAAAATCCCCCAAAAATTCCCAAGAAATTCGGAGCGAAAACGCGAAAATTCCGGCGTGAAATGATGGAGGTTTCCTCCAAAACGCCGCCCAAAAGTTTCCAAAATTTGTCAAAATATTCCTGGGAAAAAAGTCAAGATTCCAAAAAATCCCAAAAATCCAAAAAATTTCCCAAAAAAAGTCCCAAAATTCTGAAAGAAAAATGTGAGAATTCCAGCCCAAACCGATGAAATTTCACATCAAAACTGCCCTGCCTTCCATTCAAAAGCTTCAGAAATTCCTGAAGAAATTCCTGGGAAAATGTCAAAATCCTGGAAAAAGCCCAAAATTCCCAAAAATTCTGCCCCAAAATCTGGAAAATTTTGGCCCAAAATTGGGAAAATCTCGACCAAAAATGACGAAAGTTTCATCTCAAAATGGTGAAAATTTCCACCCAAAACTCCGCCCTAAAGATTCTAAAATTCCTGAAAATATTCCTGGGAAAATATAAAAATCCTAAAAAATCCCAAAATTCCCGAAATTTTGCCCCAAATTTGGGAAAATTTTGGCCCAAAATTGGGAAAATTTCATCTTGAAATGACAAAAATTCCACCCAAAATCCCAGAGAATTTCCACCAAAGCCACCGCAAAATCTGCCCTAAACTCCTGAAAATATTCCTGGGAAAAGCTCGAAGTCCCAAAAATCCCAAAATTCCCAAAAATCCCCAAAAATTCCTGAAATTTTGCCCAAAAATCCGGAATTTTTTTGCCCCAAAATCCTGAATTTTTTAGCCCAAAATGTCGAAAATTTCCACCAAAACTCCTCCCTAAAGAGTCGAAAATCACTGAAATATTCCTGGGAAAATGTCAAAATTCCCAAAAAATCCAAAAAATCCCCAAAATCCCCCAAAATTTCCTGAAAATTTTTAAAGATTCCTGAAATTTCTGCTCCAAATTCCCAAATTTTGTGCCCAAAACGGTGAAAATTCCCACCAAAACTCCACCCTAGAGACTCCAAAATTGGCAAAATTTTTCCTGGGAATGTTGAAATTCCCAAAATTCTGAAATTCCTCAAAAAAATCCCAAAATTCCTGAAAAATTTTACCCAAAAATCTCAAAATTTCTGCTCAAAAAATTCGAATTTTCTGCCCAAAAATCTCAAAATTCTCAGCAAAATTCTGCTCTGAATTCCAACCTAAAGATGCCAAAATTCCTGAAAATATTCCTGGAATGGTGAAATCCTTAAAATTTTAAAATTCCCCAAAAATTCCCAAAATTTGGGATGAAAATCCCAAAATTTCTGCTCAAAATTGCAAAAAATTCCACCTTAAAACATTGAAAATTCTCACCAAACTCCGCCCTAAAGAGGCCAAAATTCCCAAAATTATTCCTGGGAAATATTAAAATTCCAAAAATTCCCAAAAATTTCTCAAAATTCCTGAAATTTTCTGCCCCAAATTGGGAAAAATGCAGCCAAAAATGACAAAATTTCACCTCAAAATTCGAAAAATTCTCAAAATTTTTCCCCAAACTTCCCAAAATTCCTCCCAAATCCCCCAAAATTCCAAGAACTTGCCAAAAATCCTCAGAATTCACCCCAAAAATTCCAGGAATTTTCCCCCGAATCCTCCAAAAATCCCCAAAAATTTCCCAAAAAAATCCCAGGAATTTTCTCCCAATCCCTCAAATTTTTCCCCAAATCCCAGGAATTTCACCCCAAAAATCACAAAAAAAAATTGCAGGATATTTCCCCCAAATCCTCCAAAAATCCCCAAAATTTCCCCCTAAAATTTCCCCAAAATCCAGGAAATTTTTGCCCCAAAATCCCCAAAAATTTTCCCCAAATTTCCCCCCAAAATAAAAAAAAATTCCCCCAAAAATCCCCAAAATTTTCCTCAAAATTCCAGAAATTTTCTCCAAAAATCTCCCAAATTCTCCCCCAAATTTTCCCCAAATTTTTTGGGATTTCACCCCAAACCTCCCCAAAAAACCTCCCAAAATGACAGAAATTCCCCCCACCAAAATCCCAAAAACCAAAAAAATCCAAGGAATTTCCACAAAATCCCCCAAAATTCCACCCCAAATCCCCCCAAAATCCACCACAGTTTCCCAAAAATCCCAAAAATTTGCCCCAAAATCCCCCAGTTTTCCCCAAAATCTCAGAATTTTACCCCAAAATCCCCCCAAAAACCCCAAGAATTTCCCCCCAAAACTCACCAAAATTTCCCCCAAAATTCTTCCCCAAATCCCGGAAATTTCCCCCCAAAATCCCAAAAATCCCTCCAAAAAATCCTCCCAAAATCCCACAAATTTTCCCCAAAAATGCCAAAAAAATTCTCCCCAAAATCTCTCCAAAATTTCTCCCCAAAATTCCCCAAATTTGCCCCAAAAATCCCCCAAAATTCTCCCAAATTTCCCCAAAATCTCGGGATTTTCCCCCAAAAAATCCCCCCCAAAACTCCTCCCAAAATTTGCCCAAAATTCCCCAACTTCGCCCCCGAAAAATCCCAAAAATTCCCAAATTTCCCCCCCCAAAATTCCTCCCAAAAATTTTCCCTAATTCCCCCTAAATCTACCCAAAAATCCCCAAAATTTCTCCCAAATCTCCCCAAAATCCTAGAAATTTTTGCCAAAAATTTCCCCCAAATTTCCCCAAAACCTCAGGATTTTCCCCCACAAAATTCTCCCAAAATCCCCAAAATTTGCCCCAAAAAGTCCCCCCAAAATCCTCCAAAATTTCACCCAAATCCCACAAATTTTCCCAAAATTTGCCCCCAAAATTCTCCCCGAAATCCCCAAAATTTTCCCCAAAATCTCAGGATTTTCTCCCCAAAATCCTCAAAATTTCCCCCCAAAATTCCCAAATATCTCCCTCAAAATAGCGCCACAAATCCCCAAATTCCCCAAAATTCCCACATTTTGCCAAATTCCCAGGAATTTCCCCCAAAAATTCCCCCAAATCCACCAAAACTCCTCCTTAAATTCCCCAAAATTCCAAAAAATCCTCCCTAAAAAACCACAAAATTCCCCAAATTTTCCCCAAATCCTCCAAATTTTCCCAAAATCCCCCCAAAAAATCCCTAAAAATCCCCAAAAATACTCAGATTTCCCCCAAATCCCCCAAATTCCCCTCTAAAAAACCCCAAAATCTCAAATTTTCCCCAAATTTTCCCGAATTTTCCCAAAATCCCTGGAATTTTCCCCAAAAAATTCCCCCAAATCCATCAAAACTCCTCCTTAAATCCCCCAAAATTTCCTCCTAAACCCCCCCAAATTCCCCCAAAAAACCCCTAAAAATCCCAAATTTTCCCCAATTTTCCCCAAATTTCCCCCAAATGCCCCAAATTCCCCCCTAAAAATCCCAAATTTTCCCAAAATCCCCCAAATTCCCTCCTAAAAATCCAAACTTTTCCCAAATTTTACCAAAATCCCCCAAATTTTCCCGCAAATCCCCCAAATTCCCCCCAAAAAAACCCCAAAATTCCCAAAAAACCCCCAAATTTTCCCCAAATTTTCCCACAAATTCCCCCCTAAAAATCCCAAATTTTCCCCTAAAAATCCCCAAAATTCCCCCAAATCCCCCCAATTCCCCCCTAAAAATCCCCAAAATTCAAAAAACCCCTCAAAATTCCCCAAAATCCCCCAAATTTTCCCCAAATTCCCCCCTAAAAAACCTCACATTGCCCCAAAATCCCCCAAATTTCCCCCAAAATCCCAGGAATTTCCCCCAAAAATTCCCCCAAAATTCCCAAATCTCCTCCTTAAATCCCCAAAATTTTCCCCAAAATCCCCCAAATTCCCCCAAAAAAACCCTAAAAATCCCAAATTTTCCCAAATTTCCCCCAAAATCCCACAAAATCGCCCAAATTTTCCCAAAATTCCCAGAAATTTCCCCCAAATCCATCAAACCCTCCCCTTAAATCCCCCAAATTCCCCCCTAGAAAACCCCAAATTCCCCAAATTCCCCCAAATTTCCCCCAAAATCCCGGGAATTTTCCCCAATATCCCCCCAAATCCACCAAAACTCCTCCCAAAATCCCCCAAATTTTCCCCCAAATCTCCAAAAATTCTCCCAAAATTTAAAAAAAAATCCCAAGTTTTCGCAAAATCCTCCAAATTCCCCCTAAATTTCCCCAAAATTCCCAAAAAATCCCAAAATTAACAAAAATCCCCCTAATTTTCCCTAAAATCCCCCAAATTCCCCCCTAAAAAACCCAAAATTACCCAAAATCCCCCAAATCCCCCAAATTTCCCCAAAATCCCAGGAATTTCCCCCCAAAATCCCCCAAATTCCCCCTAAAAAACTCAAAATTCCCCAAAATCCCCCGAATTTTCCCCAAAATCCCAGGAATTCCCCTCAAAATCCCCCAAATTCCCCCCTAAAAACCCCCCAAAAATCCCAAATTTTCCCAAAATCCCCTGAATTTTCCCCCAAATCCCCCAAATTCCCCCTAAAAAAACCTCAAAATTCCCCGAATTCCCCCAAATTTTCCCCAAAATCCCCCAAATTTCCCCAAAATCCCCCAAATTCTCCCCCCAAAAATCCCCAATATTTCCCAAAACCTCCTCGAATTTTCCCAAAATCCCCCAAATTTTCCCCAAATTCCCTCCTAAAAATCCCAAATTTTCCCAAAATCCCCCAAATTCTTCCAAAATCTCAGGAACTTTCCCAAAATCCCCCAAATTCCCCTCTAAAAACCCCCCAAAATCCCAAATTTTCCCAAAATCTGAAAAATTCCCCCAAAATCCCCCCTAAAAAGCCCCAAAAATCCCAAATTATCCCAAATTTTCCCCAAATCCCCCAAATTTTCCCCAAAATCCCCCAAATTCTTCTAAAATCCCAGGAATTTTCCCCCAAAATCCCCCCAAACTGCTCCTTAAATCCCCCAAATTTCCCCCAAAACCCTCCAAATTCCCCCCTAAAAACCCCAAAAATCCCAAATTTTCCCCAAATTCCCCAAAATCCCCCAATTTCCCCCCAAAAATCCACCAAAACCCCTCCTTAAATCCCCCAAATTCCCCCCTAAAAACCCCAAATTTTCCCAAAATCCCCTGAATTTTCCCCAAAATCCCCCCTAAAACCCCCAAATTTTCCCACAATTCCCCCAAATCCCCCAAATTTTCCCCAAAATCCCCAATAAAAATTCCCCCAAATCCACCAAACCTTCTCCTTAAATCACCCAAATGCCCCCCAAAATCCCCCCTAAAACACGCCAAAAGTCCCAAAAAACCCTCAAAATCCCCCAAAATCCCCCAAAATCCCCTGTAAAAAAACCGCAAAATTCCCAAATTTTCCCCAAATCCCCAGAATTGCCCCCAAAAATCCCCCCAAATCCATCAAAACTCCTCCTTAAATTCCCCAAAATTCCCCAAAATCCCCCCTAAAAACCCACAAAATTCCAAAAAATCCTCCCTAAAAAACCACAAAATTCCCCAAATTTTCCCCAAATCCTCCAAATTCCCCCCTAAAAACCCACAAAAATCCCAAATTTTCCCCAAATTTTCCCGAATTTTCCCAAAATCCCTGGAATTTTCCCCAAAAAATTTCCCCAAATCCATCAAAACTCCTCCTTAAATCCCCCAAATTCTCCCCAAAATCCCCAAAATTCCCCCCCAAAAATCCCCAATGTTCCCCAAAACCCCCTCAAATTTTCCCAAAATCCCCCAAATTTTCCCCTAAAAAACCCCAAAATCCCCCCTAAAAATCCCAAAATTACCCAAAATCCCCCAAATTCTCCCCTAAAAACCCCTAAAAATCCCAAATTTTCCCCAAATCCCCCAAATTCCCCCCTAAAAACCCCAAAAGTCCCCAAAAACCCTCAAATTTCCCCCCAAAATCCCCCAAATTTTCTCCCAAATCCCGCAAATTTCCCCCAAAATCCCCCAAATTCCCCCCTAAAAATCCCCAAAATTCAAAAAAACCCTCAAAATTCCCCAAAATGCCCCAAATTTTCCAAAATCCCCCAAATTTCCCCCAAATTCCCCCCTAAAAAACCACAGAAGTCCCCAAAAAACCTCAAATTTTCCCCCTAATTCCCCCCTAAACATCCCAAATTTCCCCAAAATCCCCCAAATTTTCCCCAAAATCCCAGGAATTTTCCCCAAAAATTCCCCACCAAAATTCCCAAAACTCCTCCTTAAATCCCCAAAATTTTCCCCAAAATCCCCCAGATTCCCCCCTAAAAAACCCCAAAATCCCCCCAATTCCCCCCCAAAACCCCAAAATTCCCCAAATTTTCCCCAATTTTCCCAAAACCGCCGGAATTTTCCCCAGATCTCACCATGGCCGACACCACCCTGGCCACCATGACGGGGTCGCCGCGGGCGCTGTGGGGCATCCCCCCGGCGGTCCAGGATGAACAGGCACGCCTCCAGCACGCCCGGCTCGAACTTTGGGGCAAAATTCCGGCTTTTTGGGTTTTCGGGGATTTCCCAAAAAAAACCCCCAAAAAAATCCGGCGAAACTTGGGCGAAATTTGGGCAAAATTCGGAAAAACGGCGGGAAAATGGCGGGAAAATGGCAACTCCTGGTGGCATTTTTTAAATTTTTCCCCAATTTTCAGATTCCAAATTTTGTGGAATTCGAAAATTTTGGGGTTTTTCACAAAATCCCAAAAAATCCCCCCAAAAAATCCAACAAAATTTGGGTTAAATTTGACAAAAATTGGAAAAAAAAAGGCAATAAAATGGCACCCAAATGGCATCAAAATGGCGCCAATGTTGGGGAATTTTTGGGATTTTTTTCACAATGTTTGGATGCTAAATTTTGTGGAATTCAAAAATTTTGGGGTTTTTGACAAAATCACAAAAAATCCAACAAAAAATTTGGGCGAAATTTGACAAAAATTGGGAAAAAAGGCAAAAAAATGGCGCCCAAATGGCATCAAAATGGCGCCAATTTGGGGGATTTTGGGAATTTTAACTCAATCTGGGATCCCACATTTTGTGGATTCTCAAATTCGCAAAAGTCCCCAAAATTTCCCCAAAAATCTGTCAAAATTTGGGCAAAAATTGGCGAAAATTCAAAAAAATGGCAGCAGCAAAATGGGACCCCAAATGGCGTCAAAATGGCGCCAATTTGGGGGGAATTTTGGGGATTTTTTTCCAAATTTTTGGATGCTAAATTTTGTTGAATTCGAAAATTTTGGGGTTTTTGACAAAAATCAAAAAAATTCCCCAAAAAAAATCCGACAAAATTTGGGCAAAATTCGGAAAAACGGCGAGAAAATGGCGGGAAAATGGCGACTCCTGGTGGCATTTTTTTTAATTTTTCACCAATTTTTGGATGGTAAATTTTGTGGAATTCCAAAATTTTTGGATTTTCCAAAAAATCACGAAAAATCCAACAAAAAATCCAACAAAATTTGGGTGAAATTTGACAAAAATTGGGAAAAAAAGGCAATAAAATGGCACCCAAATGGCATCAAAATGGCGCCAGTGTTGGGGAATTTTTGGGATTTTTTTCACAATGTTTGGATGCTAAATTGGGTGGAATTCGAAAATTTTGGGGTTTTTCACAAAATCCACAAAAATTCCCCCCAAAAATCTGACAAAATTTGGGCGAAATTTGGGCAAAATTGGGAAAAATGGCGGGGAAAATGGCGGGAAAATGGTGAGTCCTGGTGGCATTTTTTTTTTAATTTTTCCCCAATTTTTGGATGCTAAATTTTGTGGAATTCCAAAATTTTGGGATTTTTCACAAAATCCACAAAAATTCCCCCAAAAAATCTGACAAAATTTGGGCGAAATTTGGGCAAAATTGGGAAAAATGGCGGGGAAAATGGCGGGAAAATGGTGACTCCTGGTGGCATTTTTTTTTTAATTTTTCCCCAATTTTTGGATGCTAAATTTTGTGGAATTCCAAAATTTTGGGATTTTTCACAAAATCCACAAAAATTCCCCAAAAAAATCCGACAAAATTTGGGCAAAATTTGGTAAAAAATTCCAAAAAATGGCAGCAAATGGCGGCCAAATGGCATCAAAATGGTGCCAATTTTGGGAAATTTTGGGGATTTTGACCCAATTTGGGACCCCAAGTTTTGTGGCATGTCAAAATTCCCAAAATTCCCCCAAATTTTCCCCAAAATTCTCCCAAAAATCTGACAAAATTTGGGCGAAACTTGGCAAAAATGCCAAAAACCGGCAGCAAAATGGCGCCCAAATGGCATCAAAATGGTGCCAATTTGGGGAAATTTTGGGATTTTTTCCCAAGTTTTGGATGCTAAATTTTGTGGAATTCGAAAATTTTGGGGTTTTTGACAAAATCACAAAAATTCCCCAAAAAAATCCGACAAAATTTGGGCAAAATTTGGAAAAACGGCGGGAAAATGGCGACTCCTGGTGGCATTTTTTTAAATTTTTCACCAATTTTTGGATGGTAAATTTTGTGGAATTCCAAAATTTTTGGATTTTCCAAAAAATCACAAAAAATCCAACAAAAAATCCAACCAAAAATCCAACAAAATTTGGGCGAAATTTGACAAAAATTGGGAAAAAAAAAGGCAATAAAATGGTGCCCAAATGCTGTCAAAATGGCGCCAATTTGGGGATTTTGACCCAATTTTGGATCCCAAATTTTGTGGAATTCGAAAATTTTGGGATTTTTGACAAAATCCCAAAAATTTCCCAAAAAAATCCAACAAAATTTGGGCAAAATTTGGACAAAATTCGGAAAAACAGCGGGAAAATGGCGGGAAAATGGTGACTCCTGGTGGCATTTTTTTTTTAATTTTTCCCCAATTTTTGGATGCTAAATTTTGTGGAATTCCAAAATTTTTGGATTTTTGACAAAATCACAAAAAATCCAACAAAAAATTTGGGCGAAATTTGGCAAAAATTCCAAAAAACGGCAGCAAAATGGCGCCCAAATGGGGGTCAAAATGGCGCCAATTTTGGGAAATTTTGGGATTTTTTTCCCCAATTTTCAGATTTCAAATTTTGTGGAATTCGAAAATTTGGGGATTTTTGACAAAATCCCAAAAAATCCCCGAAAAAATCCAACAAAATTTGGGAAAAATTTGGTAAAAATTCCAAAAAATGGCAGCAAATGGCGGCCAAATGGCATCAAAATGGTGCCAATTTGGGGAAATTTTGGGGATTTTGACCCAATTTGGGATCCCAAATTTCGTGGATTCTCAAATTCCCCCAAAATTCCCCCAAATTTTCCCAAAATTCTCAAAAAAATCTGACAAAATTTGGGCGAAATTTGGCAAAAATTGGGGAAAAAGGCAATAAAATGGCGCCCAAATGGCATCAAAATGGTGCCAATTTGGGGGATTTTGGGAATTTTAACTCAATTTGGGATCCCACATTTTGTGGATTCTCAAATTCCCAAAATTCCCCCAAATTTCCCCCAAATTTCCCCAAAAATCTGTCAAAATTTGGGCAAAAATTGGCGAAAATTCCAAAAATGGCAGCAGCAAAATGGGGCCAAAATGGCGCCAATTTGGGGGAATTTTGGGGATTTTTTTTCCCAATTTTTGGATGCTAAATTTTGTGGAATTCCAAAATTTTGGGATTTTTGACAAAATCACAAAAATTCCCCAAAAAAATCCGACAAAATTTGGGCGAAATTTGGGCAAAATCGGGAAAAAACGGCGGGAAAACGGCGGGAAAATGGTGGGAAAATGGCGACTCCTGGTGGCATTTTTTTAAATTTTTCCCCCAATTTTTGGATGCTAAATTTTGTGGAATTCCAAAATTTTGGGATTATTGACAAAATCCCAAAAAATCCCCCCCCAAAATTTGGGCGAAAATTGGCGAAAATTCAAAAAAAAGGCGGCAAAATGGCGCCCAAATGGCATCAGAATGGCGCCAATTTGGGGATTTTCACCCCAATTTTGGATCCCAAAATTTGTGGAATTCCAAAATTCGGGATTTTTGACAAAATCCCAAAAAATCCCCAAAAAAAATCTGACAAAATTTGGGCAAAATTTGGTAAAAATTCCAAAAGATGGCAGCAAATGGCGGCCAAATAGCATCAAAATGGTGCCAATTTTGGGAAATTTTGGGGGTTTTGACCCAATTTGGGACCCCAAGTTTTGTGGCATTTCAAAATTCCCAAAATTCCCCCAAATTATCCCAAGATTCTCAAAAAAATCTGACAAAATTTGGGCGAAATTTGGCAAAAATTGGGGAAAAAAGGCAATAAAATGGCGCCCAAATGGCATCAAAGTGGCGCCAATTTGGGGTAATTTTTGGGGATTTTTTCCCCAATTTTTGGATGCTAAATTTCGTGGAATTCCAAAATTTTGGGATTTTTCACAAAATCACAAAAAATCCAACAAAAAATTTGGGCGAAATTTGACAAAAATTGGGAAAAAAAAAGGCAAAAAAATGGCGCCCAAATAGCAACAAAATGGCGCCAATTTGGGGGATTTTTGGAATTTTAACTCAATTTGGGATCCCAAATTTCGTGGATTCTCAAATTCCCCAAAATTCCCCAAAATTTCCCCAAAATTTCCCCAAAAATCTGTCAAAATTTGAGCAAAATTGGCGAAAATTCCAAAAAATGGCAGCAGCAAAATGGGGCCCAAATGGCATCAAAATGGCGCCAATTTGGGGGAATTTTGGGGATTTTTTTTCCCAATTTTTGGAAGGTAAATTTTGTGGAATTCCAAAATTTTGGGATTTTTGACAAAATCCACAAAAATTCCCCAAAAAATCTGACAAAATTTGGGCAAAAATTGGCAAAAATTCAAAAAAATGGCAGCAAAATGGGGCCCAAATGGCAGCAAAATGGCGCCAATTTCGGTGGATTTTGGGGATTTTGACCCAATTTGGGATCCCCAAATTTTGTGGAATTCGAAAAATTTTGGAATTTTTTGCAAAATCCACAAAAATTCCCAAAAAAAATCCGACAAAATTTGGGCGAAATTTGATGAAAATGCCAAAAAACGGCAGCAAAATGGCGCCCAAATGGCATCAAAATGGCGCCAATTTGGGGAAATTTTGGGATTTTTTTTCCCCAATTTTTGGATAGTAAATTTTGTGGAATTCCAAAATTTTGGGATTTTTGACAAAATCACAAAAAATCCAACAAAAAATTTGACAAAAATTGTGGAAAAAAAGGCAAAAAAATGGCGCCCAAATAGCAACAAAATGGCGCCAATTTGGGGGATTTTTGGAATTTTAACTCAATTTGGGATCCCAAATTTCGTGGATTCTCAAATTCCCAAAATTCCCCCAAATTTCCCCAAAATTGCCCAGAAAATCTGTCAAAATTTGGGCAAAAATTGGCGAAAATTCCAAAAAATGGCAGCAGCAAAAGGGGGCCCAAATGGCGTCAAAATGGCGCCAATTTGGGGGATTTTGACCCAATTTTGGATGCTAAATTTTGTGGAATTCCAAAATTTTGGGATTTTTGACAAAATCCAAAAAAATCCCCGAAAAAAATCCAACAAAATTTGGGCGAAATTCAGGGGAAATTCAGAAAAACGGCGGGAAATGGCGGGAAAATGGCGCCAATTTGGGGAAATTTGGGGATTTTTTTCCCATTTTTGGATGCGAAATTTTGTGGAATCCCAAAATTTTGGGATTTTGGGGCGATTTTTGGGTGATCTTTGAAACAATTCTGGGGGAATTTTGGGCTGATTTTGGGGTGATTTTCGCATTATTTTTTTTTTATTTTTGGGTTATTTTGATGAATTTTTGGGGCGATTTTTGGGGCATTTTTTGTATATTTTTCAGGGAATTTTGGGCTGATTTTTGGATGACTTTTTTTTTTAATTTTCGGCTCATTTTGATGGATTTTTGGGTGATCTTTGAGAAAATTTGGGGGGAATTTTGGGCTGATTTTGGGGTGATTTTTTTCTGAATTTTTGTGTTATTTTGGGGTAATTTTTGGGCGATTTTAAAGTAATTTTTGAGAGAATTCTTGGGGAATTTTGGGGGAATTTTGGGCTAATTTTTGGGGCCATTTTTTGTTTATTTTTCAGGGAATTTTGGGCTGATTTTTGGGTGATTTTTTTGGAATTTTTGGCTCATTTTGGGTGATTTTTGGGTGCTCTTTGAAACAATTCTGGGGGAATTTTGGGCTGATTTTGGGGGCGATTTTCACATTTTTTTTTTTTATTTTTGGGATATTTTGATGAATTTTTGGGGCGATTTTTGGGGCATTTTTTGTTTATTTTTCAGGGAATTTTGGGCTGATTTTTGAGTGACTTTTTTTTTAATTTTCGGCTCATTTTGATGGATTTTTGGGGCGATTTTTGGGTGATCTTTGAGAAAATTTGGGGGAATTTTGGGCTGATTTTGGGGTGATTTTTTTTCTGAATTTTTGTGTCATTTTGGGGTAATTTTTGGGCGATTTTAAAGTAATTTTTGAGAGAATTCTGGGGGAATTTTGGGAGAATTTTGGGCTGATTTTTGGGGTATTTTAGTAGATTTTTGGGGCATTTTTTGTTTATTTTTCAGGGAATTTTGGGCTGATTTTTGGGTGACTTTTTTTTAGTTTTTGGGTCATTTTGGTGATTTTTGGGGCGATTTTTGGGTGATTTTTGAGACAATTCTGGGGGAATTTTGGGCTGATTATTTTTTATTTTTGGGGTATTTTGGTGGATTTTTGGGGCGATTTTTGGGGAATTTTTTGTTTATT
>NW_026990065.1:0-42611 GCF_036417665.1 Passer domesticus | reverse complement strand
TTTGTGCCTGAATTGGAGATAAAATGTCACATTGTTCTGTAGTCTGAATGATTTTATTCTGACATCACCTCTCCCATGAGGCGAGTTCTGGTTGTTTGACAAGAAGAATTAATATCCAAGTCCTTATTTGTAGCAAACATTGGGGATTTGGTAAAGTAGCAGCTTTACATTTATTGGGAAATTAAAGATTTGGGTAATAAAATCAGAAAATATTTTCCTGCAGTCTTATTTTCCTCGTGTGTTTTATATTTGCCATAAATCCAGAGGATTTTTTGTTCCTACTGCATTACGGTGCAGTAAAAAAATAACTTCTCACAGCTTCTGGGTTATGCTTTAATTTCATAAAGTGCTGATATTTGTGGGGTCTTTTTTCCTCCTGAAACTTGAATAATTATGTGCTAAAAGCATCTAAATAAATTTTTTTATTAAAAGTTTCCCAGGTGTAAACTTAGACTCCTGTTTAAAATGAGCAGTAATTGCAGGGATGAAATATTTCTCCTGTTTTCTCTTCAGAAAACCTTGAAAAGGTTCTTTCAGCTCTAGAGAAAGCAGAAGAATACATGGCCCTCACTGACAACTTCAGTGGAAAGGTGGGTCTGGGGTGGGTTATCTGTGATTTGGAATTGCAGAGTTAAGCTGGCAAGCAGGAATTGCTCAGGAATTCCCAATTCCTGCTGTTCCCAGCTCTGGATTTTCTTCCTGGGTATCAGGTGCTGGTGTGGAATAAAAATTGCTTCTTTCCACAAGCTGGGCAGCAATTAAATAATGCACAGGCAGATTGTGTGAATCCTGGGACATTTGCACTTGGGATTGAATAGGTTCTGTAATAAATCCTGCAGAGAAACTCTGCATTTATGGGATAGTCCTGAGGGCTAGAAAAAGTTCACTTCTTTTTCCAGAAGAAACTGGAGTCAAAACAAGACAGTGGGGTCAGGCACAATGTTCCCTGCTGGAATTATTTATTGCTACCTAAACCTTTCCACAGACAAAATGATATTTTTGTTTGCTTTCAGGGTTATGTTATCCAGAAAAGGGAGAAGAAGCCAAGTCTGGAACCAGATAAACCAGCAGAAGATATCTACACGTAAATATTTGAAGTATTTCTTCCCTTTCTTTCTACTAATCTGCATAACAGAAATTAGTTTTCAGGTGATAATATCAAATGTGTATTTTACAGATATGAGGAATTTCATCCTTTCTTGTTTTCTCAACATTCAAAATGTCCCTACTTGGAATTTGACTCATTCAATAAGGTACAGTGCTTTTGCTGATGCTGTACTTGAGTGCTTGAATTGACTGCTGCTAAAAAGAGTAATTAAAACATAGGGCAGGGGCTGTTAATGAACACAGAGACCTTGGAAGGGATGAATCATTTCATGGATGAGTGTTTGATGAGAAAAAGCCAACCCAGCAGGGGTTTGGGCTGCAGCTGGGCAGTGCTGGCCCCTGAGCTCATCCTGCAGTGTGGAACCCGTGAGGGAGGGGGAGGCTTCCAGTCAGGGAGTCCCAGATGTTGTGTTCTGGAGAGCTGGAATCTGAGTTGTCTCTGCAGTTCACAGTTGTGCAGACATCACATTTACACTTTTCCTCTTCTTGCTCTGAAAGCCTCAGGGCTCCTATTTGGGGTTTCCTTGGGCATTGTCCTTTCTGCTGCTCGACTCATTAACATCTGGAGTCATTAACTGGCCTCTTGTTCTTGACTTTATCTCCAGAATTCCCACTCCACGCTCCTGCCCTGCTTCCTGCCTCAATTTCTGTCATGTCCCTCACTGATCACAGAACCCCGGGATGGTTTGGGCTGGAAGGGTCTCAGAACCTCCCCCAGTGCCACCTTGCCATGGCAGGGACACTTCCACTGTCCCACCTGGCCTTGGGCACTGCCAGGGATCCAGGGGCAGCCACAGCTGCTCTGGCAATTCCAGCCCAGCCAGCAATTCCCAGTTCCCAATCTCCCACCCATCCCTGCCCTCTGGCAGTGGGAGCCATTCCCTGTGTCCTGTCCCTCCATGCCTTGTCCCCAGTCCCTCTGATGATCTAAACAGCCCCAAACCTCCCTCATCTTGTGCTTTAAGCACAGCTGGAGCAGTTCTTAGGCACTCTGGGTCTTTGTGCTTTTTTAGGTGACCCAGTGGAGCAGCAGGGGTTCAGGGCAGGCAGATCTGCCTTTGCAACCATTTAATCTGAACCAAAGCAGCTTTTCCATCATTTCTTAGCTGAGCCATTGCTTGGCCACTGTTTTCCTTCTGTGTTTGCAGTGAGACTCAGCCCTGAGTGTCCTGCTGGGCTCCTCCCGTGGGAAGGGAAATGGGAAAGCTCCTGGAGGCTGTCTCAGCCCCTGTCACCTCTCTGGGTGCTTTGCAGCCCCTTCTCTGCAGGGACCCTCCTGTGCCTGCTCTGAGTCGGGCCAGCCTGGGCATTCTCCAACCTGACTCTCTCCTGCAGGCTACAGATGAGTTCTACTCCAAGCTGGAGGGGCAGAAGATCGATCTGAAGGCCTTGCAGCAGGTGTGTCCTCATCCAGCCTGGGCAGCTGGGGGGGCTCCACATTTCCAGAGGCCTCTCTTGCTTCTTGCAGTGATTACCTGATGCCATTTGGTAATGGCATCAGATAATCACTGCAAGATTATATATAAATATAATTTTATATAATTTTTTGTTGCCATCTTGTATTTAAAAGGAAAAACAAGCATTGAAGAAACTTGAAAATGTCCGTAGGGACCATGAGCACAGACTGGAAGCTCTCCAGCAGGCTCAGGTAAGACAGATTTTGGGTTTTAATTAAAAAAATGCACAATCACACCACCATGGGATGGTTTGGTTGGGAGGGAACTTCAATCCCATGCAGCTCCACGAGCAGGGACACCTTCCACTGTCCCTGGGGCACTGGGGCACTTCCAGGGATTGGCAGCACTGGAGCTGGATCTCCTCCTGTGCCACCTCTTCACTCCATCCCTGGATCCCTTCACCTCTGCTTCCATTGTCACCACAACTGCTGCTGAGCACGTGTGTGGCCGCACGGGCTGCGAGCTGCTCCTGTCCCCAAGGAAGCTGACCAGCTGAAGGGGGAGCTGATCGAGGTGAACCTGGAGGTGGTGGACAGGGCCATCCGCGTGGTGCGCAGCGCCCTGGCCAACCAGATCGACTGGGCCGAGATCGGCGCCATCGTCAAGGAGGCCCAGGCCCAGGGGGACCCCGTGGCCACGGCCATCAAGGAGCTCAAGCTGCAGACAAACCACATCACCATGCTGCTCAGGTGAGTGCGCTGCTTCAGGAGCTCAGGGGTTCAAAAATACCCCAAAATTGCTTTTCTGTAGCCAGAAGTCTTGGTGTTTTGTTTGCTGGGACGTGGCAGAGTGAATCCGTGAATTTTTGGTTACCTCGCTTTCAGAAATGGCAGTTTGTAGAATAAACTTGCTTTCAGTCAGTTCCTTGCACTGGAAAGGTTGGGCTCTTTATCTTCTGCTTTTGTTTTATTTTTTCCCCCCAAATTTGGCTGACTCCAGGACAAAAAAGGGTTGGCACATGAAGCTTCCTGCGTCTGCACAGTGTGAAGGGTTTGGAGGCTCCTTGGGCCATTTCTGAACTTCTGAGAGAATTCAGTTAAGAGCACATTGCACCAAGGATTAAAAATTAACCAGTTCTCTTATCTCAGCCTTATGATCTCATGTGTTTTTAGGAACCCCTATGTGTTATCTGAAGAGGAAGAGGAGGAGGATGGTGCTGACATAGAGAAGGAAGAAACAGAAGGACCAAAGGGAAAAAAGAAAAAGAATAAAACCAAACAGTTGAAGAAGCCTCAGAAAAACAAACCCTTATTGGTTGATGTTGATCTCAATTTGTCTGCCTATGCCAATGCCAAAAAGTAAGATTTTTCAGTAAATATGTGTTTTTTGAAGGAGAAATTTCTCTGGGTGCCTAGCTGTTGGTGATAATATTGCAGGAAGAAGGGTTTTGGGATATCTTGTTGAAAATGGAAATAGCAGCTTGTCCTGAGCTCTGGGATGGGAATTCCCTGGTGCAGGGCAGCTGCTCTGTGGCTCACATTGGTTGAGTTTTCCAGTTCTGCTCATGGAGCAAAAGGCAGAGGCCTGGGATGGTGGGAGAAGGATGAGGGAGTGGATCTGCTGGGACTTCAGGACACACACTTGTGTTTCACAGGTACTATGATCACAAAAGACATGCAGCCAAGAAAACTCAGAAGACAGTGGAAGCTGCAGAAAAGGTATTTTTTTTTCCCCTTGGATTTTAGAAGATATTTAAAAGGAAAATCCCTGCCACTGCTCAGTGGGAAATCCTGACCTGATCTGAGCAGCCCTAACAAAACATGAAAGGGAAAAACAATCACCCAGAGTTGTTCTGTTCTTGACATTTGGAGCTCAGTGGAGGATTGCAGATCCCTGATGGAGCCTCCTTTTCCACCAGTAGCACTGGGAATACTCAGAGCAGGTGGAGACACTGACAGACCAGGACTCAGAGTGCAAAATCAGTGGAAATCCTTCCAGTCCCAGAGCTGATCATTTCAGGGAGCAGCTCCAGGGTGCAGATTTAGGAGCAGGGCTGGCTGGAGCCTGCACTGGGATCAAGTCCAGAGCCATTTCCTACCAACTTTCCCAGTGTTCAGTGGGGAATTCTGTGATTCCTGCTGCATGGTGATGGTGCTTTCTGTCCAAACAGGCTTTTAAATCAGCTGAGAAGAAGACAAAGCAAACCCTGAGGGAAGTCCAGACTGTCACCACCATCCAGAAGGCCAGAAAGGTCTATTGGCAAGTACAGCTCCATTGTCCTTCTCTCATGTCCTGTGTCAGGATGGAGCTACCCTGCTGGATTAGGAGGGAGCTCTTAGGATTTCTGAGCACTGCACTTTGCATGGAGACTCCTTAAAGAGTCAGAGAATCCCAGAATGGTTCCCAGGGACAGCAGCCCAGAGCAGCTGTGGCTGCCATGTCCCTGGCAGTGTCCAAGGCCAGGCTGGATGGGGCTTGGAGCACCCTGGGACAGTGGAGGTGTGGTCCAGGGGGACTGGATCATCTTTAAGGTCCCTTCCAAACCATTCTCGGCTTCTTTGCTTTGAAAAACAAACAGATGAAACAAAACCTCAAAGCTTTTAATGATAAAAATAAAAATAAATAGGAGGGCTGTGCTTCTTGTTCCATCTCCAAATCTCCCTGCCAGTGATGTGTAGTTGCCCCATGCCTTGTTTTATGTCTCAGGCCTATGGATAGAAGTAAAAATATTTTCAGTCTCATAAATTGTAGGTGCTAAGATGGATATTTAGAGTTTTTATCAAAAACCACCTGTGCAATGTCCTGTTAGTTCCAGGTGTTACTCACACTGTGGATTTGCTGGAATTTGGCAGGTTTGAGAAGTTCCTGTGGTTCATCAGCTCTGAGAATTACCTGGTGATTGCTGGCAGGGATCAGCAGCAGAACGAGCTGATCGTGAAGCGCTACCTCAAACCAGGTGAGCCCATGGAGGCATGGGGGCTTTCCTCCTCCTTCCCACTTCTGTGAGTGCCCAGGAGTGACAGGGGAAGGTCCCTCTGCTTTGTCCTTGAGCTGGGCCTTGGATCAAAGGGAGTTTTGGTGGTGGGAGTTCCTCTGGTGCCACGGGGCGAGAGCAGCTTGGATGGGCTCCCCTCAGGAGCAGAGGAGCTGAATCTCCCTGGGACAAGGATGGGCTAAAAGGCTTCTGTGTCCCCACGCTGCCCCTTGCAGCCAGACCAGGCATTTCCATCTAACATTAGAGACTTCCTTGGGATGTGTGGATCTGAGGGAAGTCTCCTGTTTCCCAGGGGACATCTACGTGCACGCGGATCTGCACGGAGCCACCAGCTGCGTCATCAAGAACCCCTCAGGTACCTGTGGAGCCCTGGGGCTGGCATTGCCTTCCCTTGGCATGGGTGCCAGTCCTTCCTGGGAAGCTCCCAGGCCGGGTCGGGGCAGGATCTGATGGCTGCTGGTGTGCTGGGTGTTGCCAGGTGAGCCCATCCCGCCGCGGACGCTGACGGAGGCGGGGACCATGGCCCTGTGCTACAGCGCTGCCTGGGACGCGCGCGTGGTCACCAGCGCCTGGTGGGTGTCCCACAGCCAGGTGAGCACAGCCCCACCCTGCAGCACTGCTCCCCAGGGAGCTGGGGGTGAGCCCAGACAGATCCCACGGGTGTGGATCAGACTTCTGTGTGAGGGTCTGGAGATCACTCCAGAGTTGTGGTGGTTTGGTTGATGCCTCAGGTTTCAGCTTTTCTATTTTCAGATTCTGAGCTGCTTCAGTGTGTGGGGCTGGGCTCCACATCAGGGCATGGCTCTGATGGTGTGTAGTTCTGAGCTCTGTGCACAGAGCAGGGACACAAAACAATTCCTGCTCCAGCTGGGCACCAAGGACAAATGATCCCAATCCCAGCCCAGGAGCACAAAGCCCGTGGGCTGCAGAGAGAAAAACAAGCAGGGTGGGACTGCAGGGGCTGCAGCTGGAACTGGACACTGAACTGCAATGTGCACATGGAGCAGAGCTGAGCCCAGGGAGAGACCCCGGCAGCGCTCGTGCATTTTGGGGCCATTTGGGTTCATCTTGGGGGCAGCCCTGGCTGGGCTCTGGTGCTGCCCGAGGTGGATCCATGGAGGAGATCCTTGGAATCAATCCCTGCTTTATTCTGGAGCTCCATCCAGCCTCTGTCCTAGCTCAGCCTTCTCAAGGCGTCATTCCCTGAATGCTCCTGAGTAAATACTGGGTTTATTTCCTGAGTTACTCACCCAGGACTCCTAAAACACAGGGATTGGGTGTGATTGGATTGAAATATTCCTTAGGAAAATTCCCTGCTAAGGAGAGGAAGAGGCCCTTGGATATGGAATCCTGCAGAGCTGTTCCCAGGAGTTCAGCTCCTGTTCAGCCAGTGTTTCTCTTGGTGCTGTTGTCACCTGATGTTGGCCTTCTGTCACAGAGATTTTTTACAGTTTATTGTGGTTTTTTTTAGGTTTCTAAAACTGCCCCCACGGGAGAATATCTCACTACTGGCAGCTTCATGATCCGAGGTGAGGCACAAGGGAGCAGTGGCACTGGGATGTTTTCCCAAAACTGCTGGGCTGTCCTGCAGTGGCAGCAGATCCCAATCTTCTTCTAAGAGGTGAATTATCCCAGAAATCTGTTGGGAATGGCTTAGTCTGAGTATCAGGCAGCTGCAGCAGCAGTTTGAGCTGAGCCCTGGGCAGAAGTTCATTAACTCAGCTGCTTTTGAGCTCTCCTGTTCTCATCCCAGAGATAAAAAAGCCCCAGTGTAATTTTTTGGTAGCCTGAAGCCTCTAATAAAAATGACTTTTGGAAGTACATCCTGCAGCATGGTGCTAAACCTCCTCATGAGACTCTCCCTTTGTTTTTCAGGGAAAAAGAATTTCCTTCCACCTTCCTATCTGATGATGGGCTTCAGCTTCTTGTTTAAGGTACAGCTTTTCCCATGCAGCTCCTGCTGGCTTTTGTAATTTGCTTTGAGCTGCAGGAGGTTTATTTTCTGCATCTTGCTTATCAGAGTATTCCCAATTACTTCTTTTCCCACTGGGAAAAATCCCATAAAGAGCTTCTTGCTGATAATGGCTGTGCTTTCATTTCCATCTCAGCCCAGTGTGCTCTGTCTGCATCCCAAGCAGACTCTGGGCCTTCCTGCCTCTGCCAGGGCTGTGCTCCCAGCTCTGTTTGGAATCTGAACATTCCTGTGTGTCCCCCTGGCTCGTGGGCTTGGCACACTTGGGTCTGGTTCGACTTTCTTGCCTTTTGATGGCAGGAAGTGTTCAAAAGGGAAGAAAGGCTGAGTGAGGTGTTGTGTGAGCATCCCCAGGCCTGACGCAGAGGCTCCTCGTTCCCAGGTGGATGAGAGCTGTGTCTGGAGGCACCGCGAGGAGAGGAGGGTCAAGGTGCAGGAGGAGGAGCTGGACACGGTTCCCAGCAGTGCCAGTGAGCTGCTGGCTGAGGACGTGGAGCTTTTAGGTATGGGGGCCCTGGGGGATCCCTCAGGCCCTGGCTGATCCCACAGTTGGGATCACTGACAGGACAAAGGGGAATTGTTTCACACTGGCACAGGGCAGGGATGGGTGGGATATTGGGAATTGGGAATTCCTGGCTGGGAGGGTGGGCAGGCCCTGGCACAGGGTGCCCAGAGCAGCTGTGGCTGCCCCTGGATCCCTGGAAGTGCACAAGGCTGGACAGGGCTTGGAGCAGCCTGGGATGGTGGGAGGTGTCCCTGCCATGGGAGGGGTGGCACTGGAGGAGCTTTAATGTCCCTTCCAACCCAAACCATCCTGGGATGATGGATCAGTTCGGTGTTCCTGTGTTTTCCTGCCCTGGATGCCCCAGATGGAGGAGACAGCAGCAGTGAGGAGGAAAAAGCCGAGGCTGGGGAAGCTCCAGGGGATGTGGAAGCTCCAGAGGATGTGGAAGCTCCAGAGGATGTGGAAGTTCCAGAGGATGTGGAAGCCACAGCTGAGAGCACCCAAGAGGAGGGCAGAGCTGAGCAGGAAGGAGGGAACACTCCTGCTCCAGAGGCTGACTCCGAGGAGGAGGAGGATGGAGACTCTGAGGAGGAGCATCCAGAGCCCAAGGGGGAGGTGAAGGAGGAAGAGGTGAATTATCCAGACACCACA
Source organism: Passer domesticus (assembly GCF_036417665.1). Taxonomy (NCBI): domain Eukaryota; kingdom Metazoa; phylum Chordata; class Aves; order Passeriformes; family Passeridae; genus Passer; species Passer domesticus. The sequence continues at coordinate 33,984 of NW_026990065.1, read as the reverse complement.
ATCGACCTGTCACACCTTCAGCCCCAGAGGTGAGAGAAGCAGCAGCTGGGGCAGCTGAGGGTCCCCTAAAGCACTGCCAGGACAAGGCTGGGATGCTCTGCCATCCCTTCTTTCCACACTCAGCAATGGGAATGCTGGAGACTGAGCCCTGAGCTGCCTCTGCTCTGCTGAGGCTGTGGGATGAGCTCGGCTCCCTCTTGTCCCTGGGACTCCTTGGAGGGTGCAGGGAGCAGGGATGGCTGAGGCCCATGGGAAGCTGCTCTCTGGGGCTCCCTCGGTGCCCAGGCTGTGTTTGGTGCTTGTGTGTGTGAGAGGAGCTGGCAGAGAGCTAGGATTGTTTTCTAAAGTGAATCCCAGTGTTCCTGCCTTTTCCAGTCACCCAAGCTGGGATTGCCAAGCTCTGGAAAGCTGAAAGTTAGAACCAGGCTGCTGAATTTGGGCTGTGCTTGGTGTGTCCATGGTGAGCTGCCCTACGTCTGCTGATGAGCTCCTTTTCCTTGTCCCCACAGATCCCTGCAGAAGATCATCCCCAAAGAGGAAGAGCCCAGCTTGGTAAGGTGCCCGCTCCAGGGGTGGCCCAGGGCAGTGGGAGCTGCTGGGCAGGACCTGCCCTGAGCTGCCTTTCCCTCCTCAGGGTGACAGCAGGGCCCAGGGCCGGAGGCACCTCTCTGCCAAGGAGAGGAGGTGAGAGCCCCTGGCTGTTCCAGGGAATCCCAGGGTGGTTTGGGTTGGAAGGGACCTTAAATCCCATCCCATTCCACCCCTGCCATGGCAGGGACACTTCCACCATCCCAGGCTGCTCCAAGCCCTGTCCAGCCTGGCCTTGGGCACTGCCAGGGATCCAGGGGCAGCCCCAGCTGCTCTGGGTAAATGCTTCTTCCCCATTCCCTCCCCATGGCCTGGGCACATCTGTACCCACCCCAGTCCATGCCCGTTGTCCATCCTGCATTTCCAGGGTGTGGTGCTGCTCCTGTCCTTTGGGAATGCTGGCTTGGGAACAGTTTTACTGGTGGGAGGGAGAGGTTTTTCTGAGGAGGGGCTGTTTCCAGTGTTCTCTGGGTCCCTGTGGCAGGGAATGAGGGTGGGAATGCTGTCAGGAGAGCAGCAGCTTCTCTCATCACAGCAGATGAGGGTGTTGTGACTGTTCCCCTTAGAGAAATGAAGAAAAAGAAGCAGCAGAACAACTCTGAGAACTCGGAGCTGTGTGAAGAGAAGCAGAAGGAGACAGAGCCAGAGCCCCAGCCTGTGGCTGCTCCCAACTGCCCCAAGGCAGCTCCAGCCCCCCAGCCCATCAAGCGGGGCCAGAAGGTGGGCAGGGAGCAGGGGGAGCTGGCTGAGCTGTTGGCATGGGAACAGGGAGAGCAATGCCAGGGTTTGGGATCTGTGGCTGCTTTGAGGGGGCTCCCATGATGGTGCTGGGGTTAGCACGGAGCTCACTGGAACCAGTGCCTCGCTTACTGGTGAACTGCTCTGAAAGTCTGGGATACTGGGGAGGAAAGAGCATCTGTGCTTGCAGTGCTCTGCTAAAAGTTGTCATTTCTGAAGCTGTTGGTGTTTCCTGCTGCAGAGCAAAATGAAGAAGATGAAGGAGAAGTACAGGGACCAGGACGAGGAGGACCGGGAGCTCATCATGAAGCTGCTGGGGGTGAGGGGGCACTTGTCCCTTCCCCGGGGTGTGGTGGCTCTGGTCACCAGCCCTGACCACCTGTGTCACCACAGTCTGCAGGCTCCAACAGGGAGGACAAAGGGAAAAAAGGCAAGAAGGGGAAGACAAAAGAAGAGGCAAAGAAGCAACAGCAGAAACCCAAACCCGTGCATCGTGCAGCAGGAGGGGGCAAGGAGACCCTCCCAGCAGGAATTGTGCTGCACGAGGCACAGGAGCCAGCCCTGGATGAGCTGCAGGAGGACAAGGTGAGGAGTGAGATGGGAAGGTGAGCAGCTCTCTCCTCACTTGTCCATGTGTCTGTCCCTTACTGGGGTTTTGTGGCTCCTGGGAGGCTGAGCAGCTCCCCTTGGATTTTGGGCACTGTGGAGAGCTCTGTGTTTGCTGCCAGGGCTCAGGGAGCCCACTGGATGCCAGAGCAGCCCCAAGCCCTGCAGCAGTCCCTGTGGGACCCAGCTCCCAGCCCTGCTGCTGGGGTTTGCTATCTCTGAGCCCATCTCCTCCTCCCAGCTCGGCGTGTGCCAGGCAAATCAGAGGTTGGAAAGCAACACTCCACCCTCCCTCCCACGGCAGAGGGCTGCTCTCACCTTGTTGTGCAAGGAGCTCAGTCCTCTTTGCAGGGAGAATGGGGCTTTCTGGGCCTGCTGATTAAAGAATTTCTTGGGAAAGGGGAGGCAGAAGCTGCTCTGCTTTCTGCAGGCCTGATGTGTCCTCTGTTTGTGTGTGCAGGAGGAGCAGGACCAGGAGCAGCCAGGACTGGAGGTAAATGCTCATTCTGTGAGGGCTGAGGTGGGGCTGTGCTCCTGCTGGGACTGGGACAGGGAGCCCTCCAGGACTGTTTGAACCCACTTTAATTGTATTTTAAAAATTAACCTCCTTTTCTGCCTGCCCTGCTCATCTCCACATCCCCTTAAACCCAGAGCTGGCTCCAAGGACGTTTGCCCTTGGTTTTGCCTTGGTGGCTCTGGAGGATGACACAGTGAGCGCTGCAGGTTTAGTTCAGAAGTTTGTTTACATGTAAAATGTAAAACTTTTCTGTAATTACTTTTGTGTAATGACAGGCTGTGGGTGTTGCCCAGGGCTGGGAATAAGTGAATTCCTTTAAATTCCTCCATGGAGGAGGATAACAGTGTCTGCTGGGGGAGCTTTGGGTGACCCAAGACCCAGCCAAGGATGTGATTTTAGTGATGAAACACATCAGTCACAAATCCTGGCTTGGGAATTCCATGCCCGTTCCATGCTCATGGAACCATGGAATGGTTTGGCTGGAAGGGCCCTTCAGGGCTGCCTGTTGCCACCTGCTGCCCCGTGCCTCCAGGGAGGGCAGAGCACAGGTGCCAGTGGAGCTCTTTGTGTCCCAGGAGAGCGAGGCCCTGCTGGACTCCCTGACGGGGCAGCCCCACCCCGAGGACATCCTGCTCTTCGCTGTCCCCATCTGTGCTCCCTACACAGCCATGACCAACTACAAGTGAGTGCAGCACCTTCCTGGGGGGCACGTGGTGCCTTGGTTGTATTGACAGAAGCCTCTCCTCTGGGCAGGTATAAAGTCAAGCTCACCCCGGGCACGCAGAAGAAGGGCAAAGGTAGGGTGTGAGCGCCTGACTCCTGAGCTCTGCCTGCTGCAGGCAGTGGGGGAGTCCAGCTGTTTCACTCTTCCCTGTGTTTTCCAGCTGCCAAGATTGCCTTGCACAATTTCATGCAGTCCAAAGAAGCCAGTGCCCGGGAGAAGGATCTGTTCCGCAGCGTGAAGGTGGGGCTGGCTCTGTGTCCCCTCTGCAGAGCAGAGCAGAGTGGCCACAGCTGCCACTTTGGGAGGAAATGCTGCCAAAACATTGTGTGCTGCTGGGTTTGTTCAGCAGTAGTTTGTACTCCTGGGGAAGGTCAGAGAGTCCTGCAGTGCTTTGGGGTGGAAAGGATCTTAAAAAGCCATGGGCAGGGACACTTCCCACTACCCCAGGCTGCTCCAAGCCCCATCCAGCCTGGCCTTGGACACTCCCAGCTCCTCTGGGAAAGCTCTGCTGCCCAGGCTGGGGAGGACCAGGAGAAGCTGAGCCTCAGTGGGAGCACTGGGCCTTCTGTGTCTGCACTGTGTCACTGCCTGACAAAAGCAGCATCTCCAACAAACCCTCTGGGTTTGGAATTCCTGGAGCAGGGCAGGAGCTTGCACTGGAGCTGAGGTTGGAGATGTCCTGGTGCTCACCGGGGCCAAGGAGAGGATCATGCCAGTGCTCCAGAAAGGCTTTCCTGCTGTGGTCACTTCTCCTCTCCCCTGTTCCCTAGGACACAGATCTGTCAAGAAATATTCCTGGGAAGGTGAAAGTGTCTGCACCTCACCTCCAGAACATGAAGAGGAAGTGATTCCATGCTGGGGGCTCTGGCCCCACACCAGACCCGGGGCTGGGACAGACAGACACAGAGCCAGGACCAGGACTGAATTCCAGCAGCCAGGGCCTGCATTCCTGCTGGTTTAGCTGGACTCTGATACTACAAATTGCAGATAAAAGTGGAATTAAATTGCTGGCATTTGGTCAGGAATGTCCTCCCCTGCTGCTGCTTCTCTCTTTGAGCGCTCGTTCCCCTCTGCTGGGCCAAGGCTCTGGAATTTGGGGCAGGAAAACTCCAGGGTGTTCAATTCCAGAGCCTCCAGGAGGGCAGTGCCAGTGGAGAACGCTTCCTTTGGGAAGGTGGAATCTTGTTTCCCCCCAAACATCCCCTGGCTGTGGAGAGAGGAAGGTGCAGGCTCAGATCCCCCCAGCCCAGCTGTGCCAGAACCTGTGGAGGGGAGGAAGAGCAGGGCTGGGAGTCAGGATAAACCCCCAGGATCTCAGGAATTACAGCACAGGAATTGTTCTACAAGTCAACGTTTTTAATTAGTTTTTGAAGACAGCTTAAAACATGATTCCCCCTTCCCCACAGCAGCACAGCCTGGCCCTGTCCCCCGTGTCCCCTCTCCATGTCCCTGCAGCCAGGGGACATCCCTGGGGCTATTCCAGGGGCAGGGAACAGGCACAAACTCTCAGTTACACTCGCAGGGCAGAATATCTGCTACCTAAGGTTCACAACTGAAGTTCCACAACATAAAAATTCCAAAAAAAAAAACCAAAACCAAACTACAGCCAAGCAGAAAGTAGTGGTGCTTTAACATCTCAAGGTTTACGACAGTTTATCGACCGACAACGGGACAACCTCCAGATCCTCCTTCTAACTTCCAGATCCTGCTTCTCTGACCTTAAGCATCTGTGGCAGAACGTGAAGCTGTGCACCAAACACCACTAAAGCAACACTGCAGAGCCGTGCTGTGCTCGGCATTCCCAGCTCTGTCCCCATGGACATCCCCCCGCTCTCGGGGTCGGCCTCACCCCTCGGGGTGCACAACCCCACGCCTGCTTACAGCTGAAGCTCAGGCTCCTCTGGCATCAAACACATTTATTGGAACATCTCACACAAAAATAGGTTCTCTCTAGGCCATTCACATGCACGGGAGGGCGAGAAGCAACTACCTACACACAGAGGGTTGAGCCCGCGGGCCGGCTCAGGAGCCCGAGGTGTTGTTGCTGCCGAAGCGCTGGTTCACGCTGTGCAGCAGGTGCTTGGGCAGGCAGTGCCACGAGCTGGCCAGCATCTCCTTGAAGCAAATCACGGCCTCCAGGCACAGCCTGCAACACGGGGCTGCTGTCAGCAGGGAGGGGCGGCGCCGGGAGCTTGTGCCAGGGCTGCTGAGTGAGGGGAATCCTCCACCTCAGCCCTGGCTGCTGCTCCGGCGGCGTTCCGTGGAGGCAGAAATGGTTGCCAGTATTTTGGGAACATGAACAGGTCTAATGGTGACTCTGCCCCACTTGTCTTAGGATCCCAGAATGGTTTGGGTTGGAAGGACTTAAATCCCATCCCGTTCCACCCTTTTTCCAGGGGCAGGGACACCTTCCACCATCCCAGAGTGCTCCAAGCCCCCAACCTGGCCTTGGATGCTTCCAGGGATCCAGGGGCAGCCACAGCCACACCAGGGCCTCCCCACCCTCCCAGGAGTTTCCTCCTGCCAGCTAAGCTGGGACACGACAGTTCCATGCTGAAGTCTTGCCCTCTTACCTTACGAGAGATCTTGGCTGGAGGGAGAACACCAGGATTTCGTTACTGTGAGCCTGGAGAGAGGCAGAGACACAGAGAGAATTGGTTCTGTGGGCTCTCAGCAGCAGCCAGAGCAGCCCAGGCTCACACAGCCAGGGAATCCCACAATGGCTGGGTTGGAAGGAGCTTAAAGCTCATCCCACTGCAGCCTGCCTGGGCAGGGACACTGCAGGCAGCCTTCAGGTTTCCCAGCCTGAGGCATCTGCACCGAGGGACATTTCCCCCTCAGGCTTTGTCCGTGCACCTTTGTGATCCCCACGAGATCAGCACTGCAGATCCCACGGGAAAGGGAAGCTCAAAACCAACTCACAGCTTTGGAATGGGCCAGAAGGTTGTTGGCACAGCCCCCAAAGATGATCACCTCGCCCTCCTCGCTGGCACAGGCCGTGTGCCACAGCCTGGGAACAGAGAGCAGCACTGCATTAACCCAAACCCAGCCCTGGGAAGATCCCTCCTCATCCCAGCCAGGCCACAGGGGGAAAACCAGGAAGCAGCAGTGCTGTAACTCCTCAGCCTGGCTCAGGTCACTTCCCTAAGCAGAGGGAGGAAGACTCGTGTTTCCCATGCCACACTGCTGCATCACAGAGGTTGTGGGGCTTTAAATGGCACGTCACCAACTCCTGATTCCTCAGCAGGAAGCCAGGAACAGCCCTGGCTGTGCACAGGATGAGCCCCTGGCAGGACCCTGGTGACACCAGCCCGTGCCTGCGTGGGGGCAGAGCAAGGATCTGGTTCCAGTTAGCACTGCCAGATCAAACCCCAAATCCCAGGATCAAACCCTAAATCCTGTGCTTCTTGCTGTTTCACAGGCTGCCTGCCCTGTGTGGCCCTGACCTGGAATTCTGGGAGCACACAACAACCTGCACCTCTGGGACACATGGTGGGACCTCTGGGACACAGGGTTGTGAGAAGGAACCAGGGTCCCCTCTCTGACAGCCACCACCAGGGGTTTCCACACCCCTTCTGTACCCAACTTCCAGGGAATAGTCTGCCATACCTTGGTTTTTCAGAGTAGTTATGCTCAAACTGTACCCACTCGTTCTTGCTGATACAATAAATCCAGGCATCACCTGAAAACAAGCAAATTCCCAGATAAAAGCAGGGTTCTGTCAGTTCTGGAAGTTGCTGCAATATACAAATACTCTGGTGTAGCACATCCCATTTCTGTTCTTAGATAAATCAAGTATTTTAGGAAAAACCTTATAAAATACTGGCTCCTGTTTGACAACAGGTGTTTAATGCAACAGAGATTCATGGGGGTGAAGGTGGAGAACTGTAAAGCTGTCACCAATTCACCAAGTGCAATTTGCACTTTCAGATACATTTTTGGAGCAGATCAGTTGCTGGAAGTTCTAATCTCAGCAACTCCTGCTCTGCGGAATGAGGAGTTGGAGCACACAGGAGGAATTCAGAAGGAATTCAAGGCAATCATCCCAGCTGTTCCAGAGCACAAAGCCACCACCAAATCCCTTTGGAATGACTTACTCAGGGGCTGCTTGTCCGTGGTGAAGCCTCCAAAGAGGAAGAGGTGATCCGAGGAAATGGGCGTTAAGGAATGCCACGAGCGGCCCACGGGGCAGATGCCTTGGGTGAGTCTGGATGGCAATAAAAACACCCCAAATCACCATCAGGGACAGCAAAACCCCTCTCTTTTTCCTGCCCTGATTATTTTTCAGGATATTGTTATTCCTGGGATTATTATCTGCAGGACACTGCAGTGACCCAAGGACAATTTGAATTTCTTTAGACACCAAGAACTCCACATGGATCCAGTCTGACACCCACATTTCATTCCACTCCCACGTGTCCAGGTTCAGGTAGTAGAAGTCGTTCATTCTGGACTCCTGCAAGAGAGCAGAGCGTGGCTCAGCCTGCTGCTGAGGCCCGGGCTGAGCAGAGCTGAACCAGGCTGCCTTACCCTGTATCTGCCTCCAAACACGTAGCCCCTGTTCCCAACCGTGGCGCAGGCGTGGGCGGCGCGAGGGGACGGGGTCTTGCCCTGGGGAGGGACAGGGACAGCACAGATCAGTCACCAAGGACAAGAGAGGCTCAGCCCCACTCAGATTTAAGGCCAGCAGGGATCAGAGTGAAAAACCACGGCCAGTAAATCATCCTGTGGGCAGTTTTTTGATGGATGGAAGATCAGAGAACTCATTAAAAATGGGGTTTATTTCTTCCCTCTTGAAGTGTATAAATTCTGATTTTAGCACAGGGTTCAGCCACAGAAGACAGACTGTAAATGAGACAGCAACATAATAAATCCTTAAATTCATAAATCAAAGTGTCCAAGGCCAGTTTGGAGCAACCTGGGCGAGTGGAAGGCGTTCCTGCCCATGGCAGGGGTGGGACTGCATGAGTTTTAAGGTCCCTTCCCACCCAAATCATTCTGGGATTCCATTAAACACCATCCTGGGATTCCATTAAACACCATTTTTCTTGAGTTTCTGAACCACTCAAGACCTGTATGAAGCAATCAGAGCAATTCTTTGGCAATCTGGAGCTCCTCGTCTCACATTTCACTTCCTCCAACCCTGTGGCAACACCAGCCCATTTCCCTGTTCCTGAACACTCCAAATGTGTGTATTTGCAATTAGCAGTGTTTAATTGTCTCCTGACCACAATTCAGCCCCCCAGGGACAGGAGCCAACCATCCCTGGCACTGAGGGTGACAGCAAACCCCAGTGCCCTGAGCACAACGCAGCTGTGGCATCGACCAAAGCAAGGGACAGGAAAAAATGGACAAAGACAGATCTAAAGAAAAGGCAAATTTCCTCTTTTTGCACAGTGAATCTGTCTAAAGGAATGGTTTAAATTCAGTGGAAATGGCTCCAAGAACACTCCTAAATAACATTACTGAGCTGTGACTTGATTAACTGACAGCAAACCATTAATTACCGTAGTTATGGGCTGGCTCCAAGTGAAAGTTTCAAGGTCCAGAATGTGCACATGGTCATTCCACCCTCTAGGAAGACCTGAATTCTTAAAAAAAAAATACATAAAGAAGCAACAATTTTTAACAAGCACTGATGAAACAGTAAAAATTGAACCAGAAATGGCTTCCAGGGTTACTTACCCAAAAAGAAGTTTCATCGAATTCAAACGTTCCACGTTGCTTCCCCTCAGGAAAATAGCCATAGCCTCCAAAAAATATCAGCCTGGAGGAAAACACAGAGCAAGAGCTGTGAGAAATTCTGTCACATCTGTTAATATAAATATAAATAGAGGCTGTGCTCAGAAAACCAGGGAAGCTCCTTGGTTTCCCAGGTGAGGGCTCTGTTTGTGGCCTCACTGACCCTCCCACCCACCCTGGGTCCCTCTGGAGCTGTTTCCAGCCCCAGGCTCCCAAGCTCTGCTCCACTTCCAGATCTCTGAAGCTGTCAGGGTGTGCAGCCTGGCCACTGCACAGTGGCCTTTGTCACATTGTTCTCCTGCAGTTTCAGTGGGAATTACCTCCAAGTTTTACTTCTGGGGTTCAGCCTGTGTTAGGAACTGGCATGGCCTTGCCAGAAATTCCCACAGGATTATGGAGTGACAGAAAACAACCTGCAGCACCTAATTAACCACCCACAACTGCAGCCCTGCAGAGATTCTCATCTCAGCTGATGCTATCAGGTGTGCTAATGAGAGCTCGCTCCCCACATCAAGGAGCTGAAAAAGCAGCACTGAGGGCAATTCCACAGCACCACGGAGCATCCCCGGCTGGAAGGGACACACAAGGGGTGTGTCCCTTTCCTGAGTCTCTGCAGCAAATCCCACAGCAAGTCTAACTGGGAGCTCTCTCCACGGAGTGGCCAAGGCAGCACAAGAGTTAAACTCCAAAATCCCAGAATGGTTTGGATTGGAAGGGACCTTAAACCCCACTCAGTGCCACCCCTGCCATGGCAGGGACACCTCCCACTGTCCCAGGGTGTCCCAGTGTCCAGCCTGGCCTTGGGCACTGCCAGGGATCCAGGGGCAGCCACAGCTGCTCTGGCAATTCCAGCCCAGCCAGCAATTCCCAGTTCCCAATCTCCCACCCATCCCTGCCCTCTGGCACTGGGAGCCATTCCCTGGCTCCTGTCCCTCCCTGCCTTGTCCCCAGTCCCTCTGCAGCTCTCCTGGAGCCCCTTCAGGCCCTGCCAGGGGCTCTGAGCTCTCCCTGGAGCCTTCTCCTCTCCAGGGAACATTCCCAGCCAGCCCCAGGGTGACTGCAGGGAGGAGGAGGAGGAGGAGGGAGAAGCCAAGAGAGAGCAGGGCCCTGGCTGGGGCCTCACCTGTTCTTGTGCACCCACACCCCCAGCTTGTCCTTGGACGAGGGGGGCACCCCCTGGCACTCCACTCTCACCCACTGCAGCACTTTGTCCGTGGATCTGGCATTCAACATGTAGAACTGGGAAAATAAAGAGATTTTTTAACTCACAGTCAGCTTAAAGCTTAAATCTGCTGTTAAAATAGCAACTTTTAATTTACGTGTGTTGGTATAGAAAAGTAATAAATGAAAAGTTCTTTTCCTAGCTGAAAAGTAGAGCACTGAAAATATTTGCAACAAAAGATGGATTCACAAATCAAAAAGTTCTGACCTTTTTGCAACCTCAAACACCTTTACACCACTAACAGGGTTCTGGGCACTGAGTTTCAGCATCCAAAAGCTGTTGTGGGATACAGTGAAGGTGTGTAGAGAGCACAATCATTTTACAACTAAAAAATGGTTCAGAAGTTTACAAAGTGACATTTTTTAATGGTATTACACCTTCCCTGCATTCAGGAAGAGAACCAGCTGCTATGCTCACATACAAGAACTGAAATGTGAGAATGCCACAGCAGGAAGGGAAGAAATCACCCCTTACAAATGAGGTTTGTTTCAAACTGTCTGCAAGAACTTTCCAACTCCTAGTTTATGTTTACAAAATAAATATATGATCTTATATTTAAATGGATAAACTACATATTCATATAGACCAAAACTATTTAATTTAAACCACATTGCCAGACTATCAGAAAAGATCATTAATTAATTCTAGTTGAAGGGGTGGTGATGGGTCAGTGATCTTGGAGGACTTTTCCAACATGAATGATTTTGGGATTCTGGGATTACCACAGACTCCAGGGAACAGAAACACTTCAAGCCACCCCACACCAGTTCCAGATCAGTTCCTGATATTATTCAGGCAACTCTGGCAACTCCCATCTTTTAAAATCAGCAAACTCAGAGGCAGGGACACAATCCAATTGCTGAGGGGAATTGCACAAGGACAGAAGTGATGCCAGCTGGGGGTGTTCCTGCAGTGCTGTGAGGCTTCCAGGGCACAACCCCCATGGGAAAGGATTATGTTCTATTATTCTTTTATTCCATTAGGAAGGCATTCCTGACCTTGTTGGTGTTGCCCCGGGCGTGGTGCCCCCCGAAGAGATAAAGCACTCTGTCCACACACACGGCACAGCTGCCAGACATGGAGGGGGGAACATCTCCCTCAGTCTTGCTCTTCTTCCTGCAAAAACCAGGGTGGGATCCCTCACCTGCTCCCAGGGAACAGGGATGGCCTTCTTTGGAGGGTTTTGATTACCACAGTTCCCAGTTCTTCCCACCTTTTCAGATGTAACAATTCACAAAACTGCTATGATGGAGGGGTGGGGAAAAGGCAGTTCAGTTAATGCATGGGTTTTCTGGGGGTAGGAATCCCATCTGCCCAGCTCAGGAGCTTGGAATGCTCAGAATCCTCAGGCAAAGAGGATTCACCTGTGTAAACTGCAGGTTCCCACTTTGCTCCTGGATTTTTCCTGTTTGTAAACGTCGTAACCACAGAGAGGAGATTCCAGCCCGTGCCCCAGGCTGTCCCTGACCCCAGGGAGGGCTGGCATTGACTTCCTGCAAAGCTCTGAGCAGCTTCTGGGGCTGCATCAACCTTGAAAAACAACTCCTGACAAGGCCGAGAACTCAACAGGGATTCCCTGACCACCACTGGCATCAGAAGTGGCACAAACACAATTGCCAGCTGCAGGACAATTCCCTGTCCCAGGAATCCCAAAACACCTCACACTGATGGTCACACACTCCTGTCCAGGCTGCCTGGCCCAGCTGCCTCACCTACTTCATCCTGGAAAAACATATTGGATGCTTTCACAGAAAAAAAAACAACAACCCAAACCTGAAATCTTTGACACACTTTTACAAGAGTTTGATAGGTGGGAACAAAGAGGTCAGGGGATTCTCTCCCTGCTCAGTCCCTTTCCACACCAATTCAAGGATTTATCAGATTTTCCCCCAAATGAATGATTTACTGTACCATCTTCCAGTTTCCATGTTGTAGATCCATATTTCATCCCTAGGCAGGTAGAAGTCATAAAACCCCCGGACCTGGGCGTTCTGCAGGACAGGTCAGAGAAGGAAAAGCAGGGTTAGGAGGGTGTTTGCCACATGGAATTACAGACTCCAGGGAATGTCTGCACCCCTCTGGGACTAATCCCAGCACAGATCACAGCAGGAGCAAAGCCTGTGCTTCCCACACTGCTGTGGAGAGCAGCAATCAGCCTAATTTAGCACCTGCTGGGGACAATCAGCTCCCAGCAGAGCCAGACGGGTAAATGGAAGTTAAACCTCTGTTTTACAGCCTGAGCCAGGGAGCAGAAATGAGCCCAAAGCTCCTTTTTCATTCCCCCACCCCCTCCATGACAGGAGTTCATTTACTGAGTTCACTTTCAGTGAAACTGAAACTGAGTTTCAGTGACAATGACTTTGTCACTGAAATGATTTTGTGGCGCCGCAGCACACGCACCCCCCTGTGTGACAACAACAAACCTGGGATCCTTGCCACCCCAAAAAATTACCACCCAAAATGACAAATTAGCATTACAAAATGCAATTACAAATTACTACCCAAAAATACGGTTGTGCAAATAAAATCACCACTCCCAGGGTGCACAATTCCCATCAGACAATACTCCCTTCACCTCTTCCCAAAGGCAAACGACACCCCAAAAATCCGTGCATCTGCCAAGCTTTAACACCCGTGATTTATTCCAACGTTGCAAAACACCCCTGGGGGCCGTGTTACAAACTGCTGGCTGGAGCTGTTCCGGGGGAGGAATAACTCCCCAGAGCCGCGCCCGGGTGGATGGAAGGGCCGGTTCCCAGGCTGGAGCTGTACCTTGTATCCTCCCCAGACGTACATGCAGCGCCCGTCGGTGACGGCCACGTGCCCGCTGCGCTCCGCGGGGCTGTCGTTCTCCAGCTGCTCGAAGCCCTCCTCGGCCGGCGCCGGCAGCTCCTCGTCCGCCGGCAGCTCCTCGTTCTCGTCGGCCATCTCGGGACGTGCTGCAGGCACAGGGACGCGGAATTCCCTCAGCTCCCGGCCCGGCACAGACCCCCCTGCCTGGGCATCCCTGCGCAGACCCCCGGCAATCCCAGCCTGGCATCCCTGGCAGCTCCTGGATCGCTGGCAGCCTCGGGAATGTCACCATTCCCCGGGGAGCCTGGGCAGTGCCAGCACCCTCTGGAATAGTGGAACCTTTCCCTGGTATCCCTGACACAGTGTGGGGCTTGGAAAAGCCGGGATGGAGTCAAAAATGTTCCAGGCAGGGACTCCTCAGGGGAGCACGGCCTGTAATGGTTACAGCTGCCAGTGTGACCCAAAGTGTCCGTTTTTAAAAATATTTAAAATCTGCTCTATAAATACTTCGATTTATTTGCCCAGAGAAGCTGTGGCTGCCCCTGGATCCCTGGAAGTGTCCAAGGCCAGGCTGGAGCAGGCTGGGACAGTGGGAGGTGTCCCTGCCCATGGACAAGATGAGCATTAAGGTCCCTTCCAACCACACCATTCCAAAAATCCCCACGATGTCAAAAAAAAAAAAAAAAAAAAAAACCAAAAAACCCCCCCCCCCCCCAAAAAAAAAAAAAAAAAAAAAAAAAAACCCACACAAAAACAAAAACCCCCAACACCAATCCAAAGGGAAATAAATTTGACAGCTTTGCCCACAACAGCAGCAAGTCCTAGAGCTCTTCGGTGTCCCCCACACAAACCTTCCACAGCGGCTCAGGGCAGGACAATGTCCCCATCCCACACAAAATCCCACAGAGCCGATGTCCCCATCCCACACTAAATCCCACAGAGCCGATGTCCCTGCTCCAGACCCGTGCAGACACCAAACCCCAGCCTGTGCTGGGAAAACACGGCTCCAAAGCCCAGGGAAGCCAAACAGCCCAAATTTGTGCCCCCAAATCCAGGGAAAAGGACCTCAGAGGGGCAATCACACCCTGCATCCAGGCTGGATACTCTGCTGCTCCCACACGCCGCTCCTGAGGGGTTTTTGCTGTTTAATTTTCTCCACTCCCGCCACGGAGACGCTGCACCACCTCCGGGGGGTTATCTCTGAGCTTTAATTACGATTTCTAATTTAGATTAGCAAGCCTTGCCCACAGCCCCGTGAAACCGGCCTGCTTCGAGCTAGCGGTGTCCTCACCGCCTGGGAGAAACAACAGCGACATAACATTTATCTAGAACAGACACGCACAACATTCTGTTGCTCATTTTACCCCTCAGACACGCTGGGCCGCGTCCCTTCAGCCATCTCCCCCTCAGCTCTGCCCGCTCCCCTCACACACCGCAGCCGGCGGCTCCTCACGACCGCCTCTCCTGTCGCGACATGCCCGAGCCAGGGCGGGCCCCTCGCCACACGCTCAACTGCCGCGACATGGCGGCCGCCCGAGCGCCGCCCGCCGCTGTTACCGGCCCGAGCCCGCCCGCGTCCCTCGGAGCCCCCGAGCCCCGGCCCGCTCCTACCGCGGCCCCGCTCCTGCCCTCAGCCGCGGCCGCGCCGCAACATCCGCCGGGCGGGCGGCACCTTCCGGCGGCAGCGCGCAGGCTCCGGCTCCCGAGCGGCCCCGAAATTAACCCTGGCAGCGTCTGAAGGGCCCCCGAAACTCACCCCGGGGCACCGGGCAGCCCGGGGTTAACTCTGGCAGCGTCTGAAGGGCCCCCAGAATTAACACTGGGGCACCCGCGCACGCCGGAACTCACCCTGAGGGGACCCGAACCGCCCCAGAATTAACCCTGGGAGCGTCTGAAACACCCCAGAATTCACCCTGAGGGCACCTGAATCACCCCAAAAAATCACTCTGAGGGCACCCGAACCGCCCCGAAATTAAGCCTGAGAGCGTCTGAATTATCTCAGAATTCACCCTGAGGGCATCGGCACCCCCAAATTCACCTGGGGGCACCCGGGCTCCCCAAAGTTAACCCTGGGAGTGTCTGAACCACCCCAAAATTAACCCTGGAGCACCTGGGCATGCCAAAACTCACCCTGAGGGCACCTGAACCACCCAATCAACACTGGGGCACCCCAAAAATCACCTTGGGGGCACCTGAACGACCCCACAATTAACACTGGGACACTCAGGCCTCCATAAATTCAACCCTGGTGGCACCTGAACGACCCCAAAAATCACCCTGAGGGCACCTGAACAACTCCAAGACTGACCCTGGGGGCTCCTGAACCACCCCAAATTAACACTGGGGGCACCTGAACGACCCCAAAATTAACATCAGGACACTTGAAACACCCCAAAACTACACTGCAGACATCCGAACCTCCCAAAATCAACCCTGGGAGCAAAACTAACCCTGAGGGCAGCTGGAGCCCCCAAATTCACACAGGGGGCACCTGAACCTCCCCGAATTAACCATGAGGGCACCTAACAACCACAAAAATTTACCTTAGGGCATCAGAACCACCCCAAAATTAACCTCAGGGGCACTTGAACCTTGTAAATTCACACTGGGAGCATTTGAACTCTCCCTCCCACAAATGCAGGGAGGGAGTTCAGCACATGAGGCTGCTAAAATAACCAGTCACAAAATTCCTTTTTGAAACAAATTTGCTTCCCCAAACCTCTTTCCCCCACATAATTAATTTTTACAGACTTTAAAACCATCAAAAATGTGTCCAAATGCCTCTTGCTTCAACTCTCTATAAAATTTTAATGACTGTGCTCCTGTTAAGTAAATATTTGAAACAGAAAAATAACCAGTACTACATTTGCTTTTTTTTCCTTTTTTTAAACAATAAATAAGCAACTTTGTTGTTGTTTTTTTTTTTTTAAACAAGAATGAAATATAAACTTTGCACATCCAAAATACAATATACAACTTATTTCCAAAAGGACTTCCAGATGACAGAAACAGTAAAACCAGGTGATGAACTGAAGTTTTCCTATAGAGACCAGGTGATGTTGCAGCTTTTTCTTCCAAGTTCCACAATTCCCTGATGGATTTTCCTACTTGGAGTGTGAGGTGTGAGGCTCCAGGGTTGGATTTTGGTCAGAGCCTGGTGGGACCAACATTTGGTGGTGGTAAATTTGTTACCTTTAAGACTGACAAAGTGTGAATGTCCCCAAGACACCGAGGTGAATTTATCTTTTTGGGAAGGCTGATGGGGGTAAGGCCAAGGAGGATTTTTGGACTTAAACCAGATTTTATCCAGCTGAAATGGATCGTGTCCCCTTCCAAAAGAACCAAAGGTTGTGAGGGCTGTGTGGCCAAAACCAGGAGAGCAGAGGTAAACAATTATCTACAAATGAAGTTGGATCAGTTTTCCGTAACGCAGGAAACGAGAGATTCCCATAAAAAGGATTTGTTGTCAAGCTCCCCTCAGAAACCCAGGTGAGCACAGAGCTGCAGGGGAGCACACAAAGCTCATGAACAAAGCCCTCTGAGGTGTCCCAGCAGCTCCCTGCCCTGCCTCATGTGGAGTGCAGCTGGCTTTGTCTCTCAGTCTCAGCTTTCCTCTCCTGCCTGTGGGTCATGGCAGCCCAAAATGTGATTTTTTTCAGCACTTCCTGCAGAAGTTTGGATGGCAAGCAGGGAATTTGCTTCTCCAAGAGAGCTGCGTTCTTCCCAATGCAGTCAAGACACAGCCTGGGGAAGGGAAATAGAAAAAAAAAAAGAAAAATTGAAGTAAATGGTTTATATTCTAACAAATTACCCCTAGCAAAAGCTGATGTGCATTAATTACAGGTGTTAATTACAGGTGCAGGGAATTACACAGCACCAGTGATTCAACTGCTGTGCAGCATCACACACGGAAGGGCTCAGGTATTTCCTGAGGAGGAAATTGGATATTTCACCCAGTTTCTGCAGGAGCAGGTGGCTAAAACTCAGCTGGGGCAGTGGGAGGTGTCCTGCCCATGGAACACGATGGGATTTAAGCCCAGCCTAAACCATTCTGGGATCTGTAACTCCAACTCACCTGAGCAGGGAATAAGGCTGAGTCTGAAATATCAACAAGTCACTGCAGTGACCCTGGGCAAGAGAAGAACAGAACCATTGGAATGGCAAACAACTTCTCCACCTCAGCACTTCTCTACATTAATGTCACATTTATTACCACGGGCAGGATTCAGAAATATTCTCCTTGACCAATTCTTTATAAGGAACCTGAATTACAAATTCCTTTTTGCTCTGTCAGTCAAGAAAGCCTCAGGTGGGGATTCCTCAGTGGAATCAGTGGTGTGTAAATTATAATTAATTTATAATCTGTGGTGTGTAAAATACTGTGATTTCCTCAGTGGTGTGTAATTTAAAATGGTTTCAGTTACCAATTTGATCAAATTGTTTGATACAAACTCAATCTGATTTGTTTTTTTTTTTCCAATTAAGATCCTATATGGATTTTAATTGAAAAATTAAAATAAATCAATTAATATATTTACATACTGAAGTTTTCCTATAGAGACCAGGTAATGCTGCAGCTTTTTCTTCCAAGTTCAATTATTTTTTCAATTAATATATTTATTAATATATAATCATTTCATTTATATATTTGCCCAGAGGTTTTGGACTCCCCATCTGTGGAAGTGTCCAAGGCCAGGCTGGATGATGCCTGGAGCAACCTGGAATAGTGGGAGGTGTCCCTGCCCAGGCAGGGGTGGATTAAATGGACTTTAAGGCCCCTCCCAGCTAAAACCACTCCATAATTTGATATTAATTATAATTCTGCCAGTGATGGGATTTGCTGTTCAGTTTACTGACCGTGTCCATAAAAAGCAAATCATCTTTGCTGCCCCCAAACACCATCACTTCTCCCTCCTGCCCGAGGCAGGCTGTGTGCCACAACCTGCAAATCAAACCACAAACACAATGAGGGCCCAAGGAACAAGGACTTGGGGTTAGCAGCAAGACAGAACCGTTATTTCAGAGGTAAAAAAGAACACCATACAATTTATTACTTGTTTGTTTAATAATATAAAATAAGAGAGCAATGTGACTCCCCAGCTCATGAGAGTTATCTTCATACAGACCAATATATTTTGTCATTATTTGACTTTTCTGTATTCTGGGCATTTAAACTTTGTCTTATTTATCACCACAGTGGAAAATTTTTGGCAACTCTACAAACCAAGCTTTTGGCAAGCTTTTCCTTTTGCAATTTTCCACTTTCTTTGGTTGAGAAGCACAATTTGCTTGTGGCTTTCAGCCTGGGGGGGTTCTCAGTGCTGACACAGATCCCTGAGCACTTGGATCTCCAGTTCTCCTGTTCCAGTCCTTCCCTTCCCCCAGAGATTCCTGGGATCACTTGCTGTGAGTCAGTAACTTCCAGCACACCAAGGAAGTTTAATCATAAAGACCCCACAAAAGCAAAGCCTGACTTTATAACTTTCAGAAAGATCCTGCCCCTTCAGCAGCCACCCCTGGTGGGGATCTCTTTTTCATGATTAGATTTTTCTGCTCTGTCACCACTGCTGATGGACTTCAGAGCCACTGAACCAGAGTCAAACACACCACTGAAGTTTCATGCAAAAATCAACGTCCCCACTTTGCTTCTCCCTTCACATCAGTCCTTAGCAGGTTCCTCACCTTTTCCCTTCCTCATACCTGTGACAGATCTGTCTCTGCCTGCTCTGCATTAGGGAAACTCTGGGCTTGGTCACGGAGAACACGGGGAAGCCTTTCCTGCCTGGGCTCTGGTGACATCCTAGCTTGCAACCTGAGGCTTTTCCTACTGCCTGAGAGCTCCTGGCCTCCCATGGGCTGCTCTAACTTATCACCTAAACATTCTAACAAAGCACGTTATTCAATCACACAGGGCTCTTCAGCACAGCAACAGCATCACAAGGCAATGAAAACAGGGCAATCCAGGGGGTAAACACTTTGTTCTGTTTCAACCCAGCGTGCAGAACTGAAACTGATGGACAGGGGGAGGAACAGTATTTTGTGTCAATTATAGAAATGAAAACAGGAGAATCCAGGGGTTAAACACTTTGTTTCAACCCAGCATGCAAAACTAAAATTGATGGACAGGGGGAGGAATAGTATTTTATATCAATTATAGGAATGAAAACAGGAGAATCCAGGGGTTAAACACTTTGTTCTCTGTTTCAACCCAGCATGCACAACTGAAATTGATGGACAGAAGGAGGAACAGTATTTTCTATCAATTACAGCAATGAAAACAGGGCAATCCAGGGGTTAAACACTTTCTTTCAACCCAGCATGCAGAACTGAAACTGATGGACAGAGGGAGGAACACTATTTTCTATGAATTATGGGAATGAAAACAGGAGAATCCAGGGGTTAAACACTTTGTTCTCTGTTTCAACCCGGCATGCAAAAGGTTGGCTGAGTAAAACTGATGGACAGAAAAAGGAACAGTATTTTCTACCAGTTATGGGAATGAAAACATTGGGAATCTAGGAGTTAATTTTTTTCTCTATTTCAACCCAGCATGCAAAACTAAAATTGATGGACAGAGAGAGGAACAGTATTTTCTACCAATTCAGGATCACCTGAGAAGGCAATTCTATAGAAATTGCTAAAAGTGGAGGGTGAAGGAAATTATTCTTTACAGAATTTACGCAGGGAATCAGAGCTGCAGAAGCATCAGGAAAAGACCCTAATAAATTTCATTACAAAGTAATATATAAAAGAAGTACACAGAGATGTGTTACTGCTCTGCATCTGAAGAGCAACTGAACTGATTTAAAACCTTCCCAGCTGCAGAAAATAAAATTATGGTACAAATACTTGACACTTAAGCAGTTCAGTGCATGGACAGGCCTTTGGTGTGGCTCCTTTTATCCACCCCAAACCCCCAGGACACATCCCAGTGTCACCTGGAGCAGGTGGCATCCCTGGACACATCCCAGTGTCACCTGGAGCAGGTGACCCCTGGACACATCCCAGTGTCACCTGGAGCAGGTGGCATCCCTGGACACATCCCAGTGTCACCTGGAGCAGGTGGCATCCCTGGACACATCCCAGTGTCACCTGGAGCAGGTGGCATCCCTGGACACATCCCAGTGTCACCTGGAGCAGGTGGCATCCCTGGACACATCCCAGTGTCACCTGGAGCAGGTGCATCCCTGGACACATCCCAGTGTCACCTGGAGCAGGTGGCATCCCTGGACACATCCCAGTGTCACCTGGAGCAGGTGACCCCCTGGACACATCCCAGTGTCACCTGGAGCAGGTGGCATCCCTGGACACATCCCAGTGTCACCTGGAGCAGGTGACCCCCTGGACACATCCCAGTGTCACCTGGAGCAGGTGACCCCCTGGACACATCCCAGTGTCACCTGGAGCAGGTGGCTCCCCTGGACACATCCCAGTGTCACCTGGAGCAGGTGGCATGCCTGGACACATCCCAGTGTCACCTGGAGCAGGTGGCATCCCTGGACACATCCCAGTGTCACCTGGAGCAGGTGCATCCCTGGACACATCCCAGTGTCACCTGGAGCAGGTGACCCCTGGACACATCCCAGTGTCACCTGGAGCAGGTAGCATCCCTGGACACATCCCAGTGTCACCTGGAGCAGGTGGCATCCCTGGACACATCCCAGTGTCACCTGGAGCAGGTGGCATCCCTGGACACATCCCAGTGTCACCTGGAGCAGGTGACCCCCTGGACACATCCCAGTGTCACCTGGAGCAGGTGGCCCTGCCTTGGCAGGGGGCTGCACTGGAGGAGCTCCAGAGCTCCCTTCCAACCTTAAAACTCTGGGACTTGCTGGAAAAACCCCGGAGGTTTTGGGCTTTGCTTGAAGGAGGGGAGGTCCTTTAGTGGCAGGAAGATTTAGGTGCAGGGAAGCTCCTCAGCCCAAATCCCAGATCCCCCTGGGAAGCCCTGGGACTCAGGGATCCCTGTCCCTCCCAGGCACGGAGTTATTCCAGCTGAGCTGCTGCTCCTGGGGCTGCTCCCCAGCACATCCCAGCAAAAGCCCAGCACAGGGAAGGGCTGGGAGGCCCCAGAAGTGAGCCCAGAGCCCTGCTGCTCCTGCTGTGCTGGGTTTAAAGACTGCTAAATCCTGAAGTAGCATAAAAATATCCCTGATCATAAATTGAGTATTTCATGTGGCTGGGGGCTGAGTTTATTTGGGCTTGGAAGGGTCTGAAGGGTAAGAAGGCAGAAAAGTTGGTTTAGCTGTGGCTGTTGTGTTTAGGAGACAGCCCAGAACAGGATAAAACAGGAAGAAAATTAATGGAAGTGAAGATATTTCAGTAACAAGGCAGGGAGCAGAGCAGAGCTGAACATTTTTGTATCAGAAAAAAAGGATATAAAACTGATATATTATGATATAAATATTGCAATAATCATATAATAAATAAAATAATAAACATATTGTGATATATATATATGAAATGATATAAAATTGTGCTGGGAGATCCTGGGTGAATGCAGAGAATTAACTCATTGAAAATCTCAATATTTACTATCTACAGCAAATCAGTTCAATAGTTTTTAACTCAGAAACACAGATAATTCTTCAAACACTGGGTTAAGACTCAATTTTGCCTTTGAACCCTGAAAGAGGAATCAGCTTTTTCATGGTTGTCTCCTCCCCTGTTTCTAATAATTTATAAATATTAATGAGCTTTTATTATTATTCCCTTGGTTATTTATTCCTCCAATTTTTATGGTTTGTTTATAGAACAATAATTTGGCTACAGAGCACCAGGTCAGCTGGACATCCAGATCCTTCACCACAAAAAACATCTTTTCATGCAAATAAGCATCAAATACACAAATTAAAAATTAGGTATATGGTAAAAAAGGCGTTAAAGCAAACTGCATTAATGTTCTAAAATATTCTTTAAAAATACAGTTCAAGAATTTAAAAACTGGTTCATTTTGAAAAGGATTCCATTTCAGCCCCCACAATTTCTGTTTCTGTACCTGGGCCTGCTCTTGGGCAGATGGGTGAGCTGCTTCCATCCATTTGTTGCAATGCTGTGGATCCAGCCATCACCTGCAGTGTGAGAATGCTCATTAATGGGGCTTTTGGGATAAAAAAATACCTTTTTATTCATGCAAACAGCTCTAAGAGCATGATTATTTAGGTAGCAGGAACATCAGCCCTTCATGAAGCTGCATCTTTTCACACTTGTGATTTAATGTTATCTCAGAACCCTCCCTGCACTGGAATTAAAACACACCCAATCCCTTTCTTTTGGGTAAATTGAGAAAACCACCTCCTCCCAGTGGACTTATCTGTGAAATTATTATTTATCTTCAAATTATTTTTGCCAGTTTCAGTTTTTCTCATGGAAACAATCAGCCTTTTCTACAAAAGCAACTGCTATCAACCATCCCAAACCCTGCTTGTGTGATGTGAAATTCACAAGAGAATGAGAGTTATTTCTGTTACTCTGAATTACTCACTCAAAGGAACATTATCAGAGCTTAGTCCACCAAACAGGAAAAGCCTGTCATCCCCTATGGGGGTCAGCGTGTGCCAGGAGCGATCTCTGGGCTTCTCTCCACTGATATTAATCCTGGGGAAACAAAGAAACAAAACCCCAAATCTTCAAACAATGCTGCAAATGTTTAATTGTTTCATTCAAATTAATTCGGCAGAAAATTTCGGTTTGTCCTACAACCACCGTGGGTGTTTCCCAGTGAAAAAAAAAAAGATTAAATACACAATTAAATTCCATGTACATGTAGGGAAACAGTTAATTGAGACAAAATTGATGAACCCTGAGGGGCTACAGGCTCTCCACTCCAAGGAAGAGGATTTGAAATGACACAAGGATTTGTGGTTTTACCTCTGATCCAAAAGCTACCACCTCTTCAACCTGGGGCTCACCCAGACTTTGAAATAAATGTTAGTAAAGAGGGGATTGCCTAAGTACAGAACAGATGGAGGTTTATTATTGATAAAATCTCATTTGGGATCTATTTCAGATGAGCTGTATTGAAATTGATTTTGTTTTAGTTGGGTTTGCTTGAGAATGTGAACAGTAAAGATCCTGATATCCCAAAAAAACAGTTTATCAGAGATAATTAAAAGGGATTGCAAAAGTGCCCTGCTAAATTTGGCACTTGCAAGTTGCAATATTTGTTTGAATCCAAGTGAAGAAAAGAGGCTTCTAAAATTGGCCAAGGGCTTTGATGGTTTAAAAAATATCAAAATATCAAACAGATACTGATAACGGATAAAATTTCAATTTTCATGCACAAGAAATGATGAGTACCAGAAATAACCAAATATTGAATGAGTTTAGTAGAGCTCAAGCAACTTCTGGGCAGTGGCAGCTGAAGTGAATTTTGCAATCTGCTGCTGGATGCTAATCCTGGGTTAGCAGATTCATACTGTGCAATTCCTTAAGAAAGCTGGGTAGAGTTGAGTAAGAAAAAAGACCTGACTGGTTAAAAATGAAATCATTATCTATTAATAAGTAGTTATTGGCTCCTTTGTGATCAGAGGAATAAGTAATAATAATAAATACAAACACTTATTCTCCTGTGAGGTGCCAACAATAGCAGATACTGTGAAAATTCTTCTTTTCCCCCAATATCTTTTTTTTTTTTTCAGTCTCAAATCTTTTTTTTCAGTCTGTCAAAGACTCTTTGCAGAGGTGCTGCAACAGCTGAACAGAAGATTCCTAAATTTACAGTGATGCAATATATAAGTATATAAATATTAAATATTTAAATTTATATATTTAATATATACATTTACAGTGATCCAATATACACATATATAAATATTTATATATATACTATACTAAATAATGGATAAATCTTATGAGCTTTTCTTGGACCACAATATAGAAATAATTTGAATTTTGGAAAAATCTTCATTTTTTAAGGATTTCATGGCCTTTTATGGAAGAGACCTTATCCCAATTTGTGCTGTAACTACAGACAGTAAACCCAGCATTCCAAAAGCCCTAAAACCTGGAATTCCATCTGGATAAATGCAGCCAGGCTGCAAATGAGGGTGTTAAATCACCCCACGCTGTGCTTTAGGCAGCACCATCCATGCTCTGGTGCAGGGCAGGAAAAGCTCAGTAACCACTATCAAAATTCAATTCCACTGAAATCCCAGCCCAGCAGCTGTTAGGAGTCCCCAAACCCTCATTCTCCTCTTGGAAAAGCTGCAGGAAAAGCTCTGGAACTATTTAACAATATGTTTCCATCTTCTAAATTCCATTTTAAGCATTACAAAAGCAAACCTACCTTCCAGACCAAGTCCAAGTGTCTAAATTCAGGCAGTGCAAATCATTCATTCTGGTTTGCTAAAACAAAGAAATAAAATCCCACTCGGGTTATTTTAAGCAAACAATAAACAAAATATTTCAGTGAGGCCTTCCTGGGACAGAATATTCCAAGTACCAATAGTTTGAAGAAATCTGTACCCACTTGCCTTAATATAAATCTGAATTATGTGGCAGATGAAAAGCTTTTCTCCTCACAAAAACCATGCAACTCTCAGGAAAGTGCCTGGCAGAAATATTTCCAGTCATGCAACAGCACTATGGGGCCAATTTTAGCTTCTAAAAGTGAAGAACTTTGTGGGGATTTATCCAGTTCCTGCAAATGTTTTTAACTTCCATCCACAGAACTCCTGGCAGGGCAATGCAGAAGGTGTTTTACTCTCCTATTGTTGCCTGGTGTTATTTTCCTTGACATTGTGATCAGAAGTTTGGATCCTCCTGTCTGGTCACTACTCCTTGGAGTATCCTGGTAGTGCTGCACTCTGGGTATTCCCAGGAACGTCCATCATTTGTGCTTTTCCCTGTTTTCCTTTCACAAAGTGACCACCAGCAAGGTTTTAGGACCTTCTAGCATTTGCCATCAAATAAAATGGGAAATCTTTCCTCTTGCTTATCTGCCTGGGCTTTGAGATGGAGGAAGTCTCTGCCTGCCTTGGGGTGGTGGAGAAGGTGACAAAAGGAATTCTTTGCTTGCCTGGGAGCTGTGATTCCCCTGGGAACTACAAAAACCATCTGGGAAGTAGGGAAATGTTTCTTGCCTTACCTTCCAACTCCTTTTCTCCCTGGGCAGTCCATAGTTCTATTAGAAAAAGCCTTTCTCCAGCTTGCAGATCCTCTGAGGCAGAACTAGGCTGAAAGGAGTGCTTGTGCCCCAGCAGTGAGGCTGAGCGACCCCCAGAGCTGCCCAGCAGAGCTCTGGAAGTCTCTCAGGGATTTCAGGGATGCTACAACCTCCTCTGCCAAGCACTGCTAACCCTGCTGGGCTGGGAAGGGAATGGGAAGAGCATTTTGGGGAGGGCAACAGGGTAAAGACGAGCAGATTGTCAGGGTTTGGGGCATTGCCTAAAAACAACCTAAAACCAACCAAGTGTGCTCCAGCTGACAGCCAGGGCAACAGATCTGTCTTCCATGACACCTCTCTCCAGTTCCCTACTGCTCCTGGTGCCTTTGAAGGGCATGAGGGGATCAAATCATCCAAGCTGAAAGCAAAATGCAGTTGGGATCTTCTGTACATTTGGGGCAAACCCAACATCCTGGCCTCTGCAACTGGAAATACTCAATCATGTGGGAGTAACACAATTTGATATAAAGGATATCTATCAAAGGAAGTTGCTGTTATGGTGAAAATTGAGGTTTCAAGAGGATCCTGTTCAAGACCTCCTTGCTGACTTTCCTTTCCTGGGCATTAGGCAGAAGATGGAGAAATTCTCTTTCCTGCTCCCTGGGAAATCAAAAAATCTTTGCATTCTCATGGTTCAACAGCTGGGCAGATGCAGAATTACAGCAACCTCATTCTGAATTCAAAACAGCACCAACTGTCCAAGACTGAGGCCTTGAACAAGAGCACCTTTCTACCCAACCCCTCTGGGAAGCTGGAACCACACAGGTTTGCAGGACCATCACTGGCCACACAGCTCTCCTGCAGCTTCTCGTGCACTTCTCTGTCCTGCTCTATTTCATCACTCTGCTGCCAATCCTAAAAGGATTTTTAACAGGCTTTAGAGCACCAAGGCTCCTAGGAGGGCTGGGATTTCCCTTGGAGCTCCAAGGGCTCCTGAGGCACTCTGCTTATCTCTGGCAAGCTGATGTCTTGGCAGCCCAGTGCACGTTAGGCAGGAGCTGCTGGTCTCAGGATCAGCACCATCAGAGGCTTTAAGGGTGACATTATTCCCAGCTCCCTGCTGGGACAGGGAATTCTGCAGCTCTCCCTCCTGGATTTACAAGCAAAAGCTATTCCAGCTCCAAGCTTTGCCAAGAGAAGGATTGCAGCTCCATGGATCTTCTGAGCTGAGCTGACAGGAAATATAAACATGCTTACATTAAGGCACCAGATGTGTGAAGAGCTGCTGCAAAGACTTTGCTTTGTTCACTTCATTCTCAACATGAAATTTTTCCACTTAAATCAAACATAAGACTCACATCAACTTCTGGACTAACTCTCCTTCCTTCCCACTTTCTCCCATTTCTGTTTTTCCGGGGGCTTACCTGAAGGAACTGAGTCCACATAACACTTCTGAGCCTGTTTTCAAATGATTCCTGGTACAACTGATTCTCATCATCATCATCATCACCATCATCATCTTCTTTTACCAGTTCTAGCTCCAAGTTTGGAAAAAGGTTCCCTTTCCTCCCAGAAAGATGAATAGGAGAAGCCTCATGACACTTCCTGGCCCTTTCTGGTTCCTTGCAGAGCCTTTTCCCTGGGAAGATTTGTATTATGGTGAACTAGAAGGAGAAGGAGGAGCAGAGCAACCCCGTGCTTGCTCCTTAATTTCTGGAGAAAAGCAAAACTTCATCCTTTGGGGAGGAATTATTCCTGGTGTCAGGAAATTTACTGGTTTTCTGCTGTCTTTAGCTTTTTCTTTTCATGACTTACATTAATTCCTCAAGCCCCAGTGAATGCTCCCTCACTTTTATGTTTCCTTCCATTTATTTCTAGGATAGAAAATGGATCAATAATAATCACCAAGGTGAAAATTACACTTGCTGCTCTCCTACAGAATTAAACACAGCTTTCCACAATTTCACTCTTCTCTGACACAGGTTCCCAAGTGGTTTCACTGAAATTTAGCAAGTTTTTAAGGAAGCTGAAGAGAAAAACCTTTTAAGATCAGAATGCTGCAGTCAAACAGAGTTACACAGAAGCCTGAGGGCAAATCCTCTGAGGGCAGTGGAGGAGTGGCAGGTGAGCTCCAGCTAAATCAGAATTTCCCTGGCAGAGGCTGCAAGGAACCCCAGCTGGGGTTGGAGAGCAGTTCAGCACCCCGGGGTGGGCACAGAGCCCTCCCTGGCAGAGCCCTGGGGGAGGAGGAGCTGCCAGGGCAGGACCAAATCATCCAAGGGGCCTTCACAGCCCCACTTGTGGGCTTTTCCCTGAGGGAGGAGCAGCACTTGGCTGTGGTCAGCAAGGGTTCAGCTGTGGGCACACAGGACAGGGCACACTCAGGGCAAGGATAACCCTGATTTTTCACTCTCTTCAGATCTCTTTATTTCCTGCAGTTATCTGCAAACCCACTTTGTCCAAACCTACAGCTCTGGGAGGTGCTGAGTGCAGCTCTCTCAGGCTTGAGGAACAATTCCAGAGATCCTGAATCAAAGGTCACATAATGGCAGGAACAAACAGGATCCATTTTCATTATTTTCTTTTCTGTTTGCTCTGGAAAGGCACTTAAATAAAACCTTCCTGCAGGTGTGGGAAGTGGCTGGACATGGTGTGGTCACTGAGCAGCAGGAGTGGAAGGAGTGCAGATTAGCCAAAGGAATATTCCAGCAGGAAAATCAGGGAATGGGGAACAAAATGCAGTTTTACACTGCTTTGTTTGCCAGGATTTGGGAATACAAGGGTGAGGCTGTGGCAGCTTTCCAAGGTGGAGCTGGAATATGTTCATTGCCAAACTAATTCCTTTTCTTTTTCAGACCAGAACTACAGGAACACAGCACTGGGGGCTCTCAGAAGCTTCTTCACTGTCAGTTTTGGAGATAGAAAACATCCAGGCTCATCCTCTAGCTGAGTAGGATTAAAGGTTCTAAATCAGCTGCAGTGAAAAGAGCTAAAAACTTCAATTAAAATAAAACACACAAGTGCAGAGTCACTGACATTGGGAGGGTTTTTAACTTGCCTTACAGGATCTGTTTCTTACATCAACGCTTCAGCAGAGAGGAACTGAGTAGAAAATCTCCTTTAATTAGCACTGGAGAAATTCCAAGTGCTGCTGAGAGGTCTGAGTATCTCCCTGCTTTAATCAGGGGGGTGGTGCCTATGGCTTTTTGCAGTTAAAAAGAGTCAGGAAGAGTAAAAATTACACAGCCACAATCCAACCCTACATTATTTATGCACAGATTGCATCCTTTTGTCTATGACCTCTTCCAGACATCTCTATTTCAGTCACTTATGTGCAAAAAGTGGCAAAATTCAATTAGAAAACCAACTCAAATCTGTTATTTACCACACAGTCATCTGTGTTTTACCTTTTTTGGGACAATCATTAACATTACAGACAGAAATATTCTTCTTTTTGTAGAGGGTGATGACAAGCAGCATCCTGGATTCAGAGCCCTGAACATCCAGGTTAGGCCAAAGACATTTGGGATTTTTTTTTCCTACTACAAAATGACAAGGAAAACAAAAAAAGAAAACTGCCAGGAGAATAATATGACTGCTAAGAAAATATTGAATTACCAGCACTCGTCCTCCAAAGATGTAACCTTTATTTCCCAGCACAGCACATGTGTGAGCTGCTCGAGGCTGAGGTGGATCTCCACCCTGAAAGAAGCAAAAGAATCCTTCAGAACACCAGAAACCTCCTGGACAGTTTTATTTTCTGACCTACAAATCATCAGGAACTGCTACTAAAACCTCTGGAAATCACAACATAAAATTTGATGCTATATCCACGTGCCCAAAAGTGCTGCCTGTGTAAATCAGAACTGAAGGTGGCAAAACTGGCTTTTACTTTGCAATGGTAATTTTACATTTTGCATCTGGTTTTACAGGGATTTTAGAACACCTTGTGAAGACCATAAAAAGCTGCCAGACACTGGAACCACACAGTTTAAAATATATTAAATATTAAAAATATACAACTTCTGCTGAGTTCTTACATAAACTCACCTGGATTTTATGAACTTTAGAGAACATTTTCATCTCAGTAAGGCAGAGCTCTCCTGTTACATGTGACAGGTTATCCATGGTAATTACACATGGATACAGATTTCCAGAGGGCTGGAGGAACTGGGAATGTTCACTGGAGAGGAGAAGGCTCCAGGGAGAGCTCAGAGCCCCTGGCAGGGCCTGAAGGGGCTCCAGGAGAGCTGCAGAGGGACTGGGGACAAGGCATGGAGGGACAGGACACAGGGAATGGCTCCCACTGCCAGAGGGCAGGGATGGGTGGGAGATTGGGAACTGGGAATTCCCACATTTGCTGTGGCTGCCCCTGGATTCCAGAAGTGCCCAGGGCCAGGCTGGACAGGGATTGGAGCAGCCTGGGACAGTGGAAGGTGTCCCCAGTTTTCTAAAGCACAATAATTATTCAAAAGTCAGTAAAATCCCAGCAGTGTCAAGATGTGAGACTGAAAACCACTCACTCGAATTGTGGGTTGAGACCAAGTCTGTGTGGTTGTATCAAAAACATGAAC
Organism: Passer domesticus; assembly: GCF_036417665.1. Lineage (NCBI taxonomy): Eukaryota > Metazoa > Chordata > Aves > Passeriformes > Passeridae > Passer > Passer domesticus. Next base: position 4,374 of record NW_026990065.1, on the reverse strand, counting down.
ATCATTGTGCCATCCCCAGAAAATCTGCCCCTCCTAAAAAAAAAAAAAAAGAAGAAGAAATTAAAGAAAAATATGGATTTTATTTTAATATTATTCTGCTTAGTGAAGGACACAAACCTGGAAGGGATCTGTGCAAACAGAAAATACACTAAACCAGGCAATTTCATGAAAAGGTGTGGTGATATTTTAAGAATGCTGCAGCAGCTTAGATTCACTTGAAGGTCAGCAGCACCCAGGGATTTTCAGGCTGCTAACACCTGAAAATTGGCTTTGGGCCCCAACATCAGACACTGCAGCAAATTTCACCTTCTAAATTTTGTTGTAACACAGTGAGAAATTAAGAGATTGTAAAAAACCAATTCTTGGGTGTCAGTCTTTAATATTTGATGTCAGGAGCTTCCTGTCAATACTCTGCTCAGTCATCTTTGTACTAATTATAAGGAATTACTGTAGGAAAGTTGATAATCCAAGCATCCTTCTGGAAAGTAGTTCAATAAATTAAGTCAGAGTATTTGTCAGCCAGACTTGGGAAGCTATAAAATACCTAATGTTTCTTCAAAGAAATAAACTATAAAAATTATTAAATTAAATTATAAAAATTATTAATTTTTTTCTGGGATTTTCAGCTTTAAAATAAGCCTTCAGATTAAAATCTTGCCTTTTTTCTGCTTTGACAGCATTTAATTCACTGCACTCCAAGCCCAGCACTGGGAGTTTGGAATATGTGGAACAACCACCACTCCCTACGTGCAGTATCTGGAATTTCAGACCTAAAAAAGATTCCAAATTTGCATTTCTGCTGATGCTATAAATAAAAGAAAAATCAGATTTTCATGCTCATCAAGGGTGGTAAAAAGGATCTTTTTTCCCCAATCAGAAAGCAGCAATGAGTGGGAATGGGGACAAATCTCTTACCCAAAACGCATCGTGGACATCGAAACAATCACTGAGCTCGTTGTGCTTCCTGCAGCCATAACCTCCAAAATAAATGAGCCTGAAACAACAAAACCATTCGTCTGCAGATAACATGAAAATGAATAAGCTGCAGCAATGAATATTTTGGATTTATAGTGTTTATACAGCAGTAATATAAGCAATGAGAGTATTTAGTGTTGCACCTGCTGACGCAAACCCCAACAAGGCGAAGGTCACAGCCACGCCCTCAGCAAAGCTGCTGAAACCCACACAGGAAATCATTCAGGACACCTCCAAGTCTCTGCTCCTCTCCCCAAAAGTTCATTTCCCATGCTGTCCTCAGGCAAAAATGGGAAATAAACCCCAGGACAGTGAAATGCCTCCTTCTCTGCCTTCCCTAGTGAAGTTCACACGCACTTGCTGCATTTTTTGTTTTCTGTGTCCAATTTTTGGCAAGAAATGTTCCCAAGGTTTGTCCCACAGGACACAAAAAGTCTCTTTTTGGCTTAAAATAAAATTTTTCAACCAAGCATCACTGAACCTCCCATTGCAAGGATCCTCACACACCTCCCAGCCCAATATTCCCCCCAGGAAAGGGCCATTTATACAGAATATTTTTTTCCATCAAAGGGTTCCATTCTATCATCTACAACAGGTGATTTTCTAGCATGCAGGTGACACAATACTTTGAATAAATGCATTTAGTTTTGAATAATCTTGTGCTAACAGCTAGGGAGTTGTTCAAATATCTGTATTTTCTATCTCCTGCAGTTAAATTGAATTACAGAACCAAGATCTGGCACCCAGGGGCATTGCACAGCTTATGCAAAACCTCCTTGGATGTGGAGTCCAGAAAGACATAAATCATTTCCATCTGATAATGTGCACTATAAATCACATCCTGACTTGTTTGTAACAGGTTCAATAACAAATCTCTGACAGGGCACCTGCTTGTGATCACCTCTGCCACATGACCCAGACATTTTCCATAACAAACAGAAAATCTGGAGTATTTCTGTTTAGCCAAGTCTGTTTTCTAAACACACTTAGTCACTTTTGCAACACAAATGTCCAGGCTGACTCAGTCCCTGCAAGATAAAGATAATCCCTGAAATGCCTCTGCAACTGCCAGCTGTTAAAATCCTTGGGAATACACTGCATGGATTTACTGCAGGTAATAATTTAATGCTTAAAATAATGAACATTGCAGAGAAAATAATTTTATACTGGTTTTTAATGTGTTAAAATAATATAATAGATGCATGATAGCTTTCTGATGTGTAAAACATTCCACAAACTTGCCCTAGATATCCCAGCCCTCTCCTAAAGTGGGGTTTTATTTATTAGTTCAGCTCACACGTGAGAAAACTCTGGTACAAAGTTGTTACAAAATCCCCCAGCAAGTCCAGCTAAAAATCAGAGTTTCCTCTATCCCAACCCTGAGTTGTTTTCACTTTGTAACCCTTTCTCTCTGCAATTAACAGAAATTAATTATTTTGGATGTGTTACCTGTTTTTGTACACCCAGCAGGAAAGTTTGTCACGAGGTGTGGGAGGTTGACCTTTGAAATTTGTGATTTTTTTCCACCTGTAGGTTCCGGTTTTTGTTCTCAAATTGACATAATACAGCTTGAAAGGAAAGAAAAATGACAATGTTTTCAGAAAAAACACAAATCACCCCAGAAAAAAAACAACCCCCCACCCCCAGAAGCCTGGAAGTAACAGAGGAACTGGCAGTGAGTTTACAATGGCAAATACACCACAAAAACAAAGTTAAAATGGGAGAACTGGCAGAAAGTTTCACCAGAGGCTCCATTTCACTGATTTCCTAGTCAGGAGTCAACTCTGACTTGATTTATATTCCATTATGAGACAAATGATTTCATCTATTTTGTAATTCAGTTTTCAGTTACAAGGACAGCTGGTAGCTCTCTTTTAACCTTAATTATTACCTGATTATTTAAAGCAGTGAATTGCTATCAAAGAGCAAAAAGAAAAGTGATATTCAGAGATTAGTCTCAATTAAGGTTGTCAGAATATTTTTAAAAACCAATTGGGAAAGCACTGGCATAAATATAGAAGGTTTTAAAAAAATAAAGCTGTTCCTCAAATTTCTCTTTAATTCAAATACAAATACACCAAATAAACAGCAAGGTCAGTATTAATACTTATTAAAATACAATATTATGGGGGAAAAAAGACTACCATACCCGATTGCTGTATCCTTTATCATCAAATCCCCCAAAAATGTACAGCTTGCCATTGATGCTGGCCCCACAGCTGCCTGACATGGAGGTGGGTAACTCCCCTTCCATCAGGTGCATTGTCCTGCAATGAAAAAAAATACAATCAGTCCCTTCCAGTCTGCCAAAATGTAACAACCCCAAACAGATTTATTCAGAAGTTTTAGACTTCAAAGTTGAAAATACAGCTTGGGCCATAGCTGGAGTAGGAGCTGCAGGTGAAGTTGGGCTCCTGTGGTGGAAGAGAACTTCCAGGTGCATATTGTGTGTTTATAAAGTATCTTGATTTTTCTGGAGGTGAAATTCACATTAGGAAAGCTTTAGCAGAGCTGAAACGTTAATTACTCAGAATCTGGAAATATTATTAACTCCTTATTCAGAATCTGGAAATATTATTAACTCCAGGAACTCCTGAAATGAGAATCTGGCACTGCTGGGATGTCAGAAATGGAAAACTGAGGCTCTGCTGTGCCCTGCTCCCAGCTCACTCAGTGTGGAGCTGTGCTGAGAGCTCAGGCAGGCCAGGAGATCCTGGTTAAATATAACCTGGAAAATTCTCTCTATCCCAGATCACCTCCCTGGGAGCACAGAAAGGAAACCAAGGGAGTGTGAAGGGGCTTTGGGCAGCCCTTCCCACAGGAAAGGACAGCAAATCATGGTCTGCAGGGAGAAGGAAATGGGGGAAAGGGGCAAGAGAGAGAAAGGGGAAAAATGGGGCAAGAGAATGGGGGAAAGGGAAGAAATGGCAGGAGAGGAAAGGGGGGGAGAAGAGGAAGAGGAAGAGAAAGAGAAGAGAAAGAGAAAGAGGAAGAGAAGAGGAAGAGGAAGAGGAAGAGGAGAGGAAGAGGAAGAGGAAGAGGAAGAGGAAGAGAGAAGAGAAAGAGAAGAGAAAGAGAAGAGAAAGAGAAGAGAAAGAGAAGAGAAAGAGAAGAGAAAGAGAAGAGAAAGAGAAGAGAAAGAGAAGAGAAAGAGAAGAGAAAGAGAAGAGAAAGAGAAGAGAAAGAGAAGAGAAAGAGAAGAGAAAGAGAAGAGAGAAGAGAAGAGAAGAGAAGAGAAAGAGAAGAGAAAGAGAAGAGAAAGAGAAGAGAAAGAGAAGAGAAAGAGAAGAGAAAGAGAAGAGAAAGAGAAGAGGAAAGAGAAGAGAAAGAGAAGAGAAAGAGAAGAGAAAGAGAAGAGAAAGAGAAGAGAAAGAGAAGAGAAAGAGAAGAGAAAGAGAA
>NW_026990064.1:0-42789 GCF_036417665.1 Passer domesticus | reverse complement strand
CCTGGCCACCCTGAGCACCCAACCTAAAAATTTCCAAATTTTGTTGGATTTCTCCAAAACTACAGTGGTCAGAAGCCAGATCCCAGCTCGGCCTTATAGCCCCAAAGGCAGCTTTCACCTGATGCCCAGAGGTTGGCAAATGACTTCTTTTTCCCCTGCAAAATGGCCTCTCTTTGCGGCCACTCGCCCTGGCCCACCCTGAGCACCCAACCTAAAAATTTCCAAATTTTGTTGGATTTCTCCAAAACTACAGTGGGTCAGAAGCCAGATCCCAGCTCGGCCTTATAGCCCCAAACGCCAGCTTTCACCTGATGCCCAGAGGTTGGGCCAAAGGACTTCTTTTTCCCCTGCAAAATGGCCTCTCTTTGCGGCCACTCGCCCTGGCCCACCCTGACCACCCAACCTAAAATTTCCAAATTTTGTTGGATTTCTCCAAAACTACAGTGGTCAGAAGCCAGATCCCAGCTCGGCCTTATAGCCCCAAATGCCAGCTTTCACCTGATGCCCAGAGGTTGGCCAAATGACTTCTTTTTCCCCTGCAAAATGGCCTCTCTTTGCGGCCACTCGCCCTGGCCCACCCTGACCACCCAACCTAAAAATTTCCAAATTTTGTTGGATTTCTCCAAAACTACAGTGGTCAGAAGCCAGATCCCAGCTCGGCCTTATAGCCCCAAATGCCAGCTTTCACCTGATGCCCAGAGGTTGGGCAAATGACTTCTTTTTCCCCTGCAAAATGGCCTCTCTTTGCGGCCACTCGCCCTGGCCCACCCTGACCACCCAACCTAAAAATTTCCAAATTTTGTTGGATTTCTCCAAAACTACAGTGGTCAGAAGCCAGATCCCAGCTCGGCCTTATAGCCCCAAAGGCCAGCTTCACCTGATGCCCAGAGGTTGGGCAAATGACTTCTTTTTCCCTGCAAAATGGCCTCTCTTTGCGGCCACTCGCCCTGGCCCACCCTGACCACCCAACCTAAAAATTTCCAAATTTTGTTGGATTTCTCCAAAACTACAGTGGTCAGAAGCCAGATCCCAGCTCGGCCTTATAGCCCCAAACGCCAGCTTTCACCTGATGCCCAGAGGTTGGCCAAATGACTTCTTTTTCCCCTGCAAAATGGCCTCTCTTTGCGGCCACTCGCCCTGGCCCACCCTGACACCCAACCTAAAAATTTCCAAATTTTGTTGGATTTCTCCAAAACTACAGTGGTCAGAAGCCAGATCCCAGCTCGGCCTTTATAGCCCCAAAGGCCAGCTTTCACCTGATGCCCAGAGGTTGGCCACATGACTTCTTTTTCCCCTGCAAAATGGCCTCTCTTTGCGGCCACTCGCCCTGGCCCACCCTGACCACCCAACCTAAAAATTTCCAAATTTTGTTGGATTTCTCCAAAACTACAGTGGTCAGAAGCCAGATCCCAGCTCGGCCTTATAGCCCCAAACGCCAGCTTTCACCTGATGCCCAGAGGTTGGCCAAATGACTTCTTTTTCCCCTGCAAAATGGCCTCTCTTTGCGGCCACTCGCCCTGGCCCACCCTGAGCACCCAACCTAAAAATTTCCAAATGTTGTTGGATTTCTCCAAAACTACAGTGGTCAGAAGCCAGATCCCAGCTCGGCCTTATAGCCCCAAACGCCAGCTTTCACCTGATGCCCAGAGGTTGGCCAAATGACTTCTTTTTCCCCTGCAAAATGGCCTCTCTTTGCGGCCACTCGCCCTGGCCCACCCTGAGCACCCAACCTAAAAATTTCCAAATTTTGTTGGATTTCTCAAAACTACAGTGGTCAGAAGCCAGATCCCAGCTCGGCCTTATAGCCCCAAAGGCCAGCTTTCACCTGATGCCAGAGGTTGGCCACATGACTTCTTTTTCCCCTGCAAAATGGCCTCTCTTTGCAGCCACTCGCCCTGGCCCACCCTGAGCACCCAACCTAAAAATTTCCAAATTTTGTGGGATTTCTCCAAAACTACAGTGGTCAGAAGCCAGATCCCAGCTCGGCCTTATAGCCCCAAACGCCAGCTTTCACCTGATGCCCAGAGGTTGGGCAAATGACTTCTTTTTCCCCTGCAAAATGGCCTCTCTTTGCGGCCACTCGCCCTGGCCCACCCTGAGCACCCAACCTAAAAATTTCCAAATTTTGTTGGATTTCTCCAAAACTACAGTGGTCAGAAGCCAGATCCCAGCTCGGCCTTATAGCCCCAAACGCCAGCTTTCACCTGATGCCCAGAGGTTGGCCAAATGACTTCTTTTTCCCCTGCAAAATGGCCTCTCTTTGCGGCCACTCGCCCTGGCCCACCCTGAGCACCCAACCTAAAAATTTCCAAATTTTGTTGGATTTCTCCAAAACTACAGTGGTCAGAAGCCAGATCCCAGCTCGGCCTTATAGCCCCAAATGCCAGCTTTCACCTGATGCCCAGAGGTTGGCCACATGACTTCTTTTTCCCCTGCAAAATGGCCTCTCTTTGCGGCCACTCGCCCTGGCCCACCCTGAGCACCCAACCTAAAAATTTCCAAATTTTGTGGGATTTCTCCAAAACTACAGTGGTCAGAAGCCAGATCCCAGCTCGGCCTTATAGCCCCAAACGCCAGCTTTCATCTGATGCCCAGAGGTTGGCCAAATGACTTCTTTTTCCCCTGCAAAATGGCCTCTCTTTGCGGCCACTCGCCCTGGCCCACCCTGAGCACCCAACCTAAAAATTTCCAAATTTTGTTGGATTTCTCCAAAACTACAGTGGTCAGAAGCCAGATCCCAGCTCGGCCTTATAGCCCCAAACGCCAGCTTTCACCTGATGCCCAGAGGTTGGCCAAATGACTTCTTTTTCCCCTGCAAAATGGCCTCTCTTTGCGGCCACTCGCCCTGGCCCACCCTGACCACCCAACCTAAAAATTTCCAAATTTTGTTGGATTTCTCCAAAACTACAGTGGTCAGAAGCCAGATCCCAGCTCGGCCTTATAGCCCCAAAGGCCAGCTTTCACCTGATGCCCAGAGGTTGGCCAAATGACTTCTTTTTCCCCTGCAAAATGGCCTCTCTTTGCGGCCACTCGCCCTGGCCCACCCTGAGCACCCAACCTAAAAATTTCCAAATATTGTTGGATTTCTCCAAAACTACAGTGGTCAGAAGCCAGATCCCAGCTCGGCCTTATAGCCCCAAATGCCAGCTTTCACCTGATGCCCAGAGGTTGGCCAAATGACTTCTTTTTCCCCTGCAAAATGGCCTCTCTTTGCGGCCACTCGCCCTGGCCCACCCTGAGCACCCAACCTAAAAATTTCCAAATTTTGTTGGATTTCTCCAAAACTACAGTGGTCAGAAGCCAGATCCCAGCTCGGCCTTATAGCCCCAAACGCCAGCTTTCACCTGATGCCCAGAGGTTGGCCAAATGACTTCTTTTTCCCCTGCAAAATGGCCTCTCTTTGCGGCCACTCACCCTGGCCCACCCTGACCACCCAACCTAAAAATTTCCAAATTTTGTTGGATTTCTCCAAAACTACAGTGGTCAGAAGCCAGATCCCAGCTCGGCCTTATAGCCCCAAACGCCAGCTTTCATCTGATGCCCAGAGGTTGGCCAAATGACTTCTTTTTCCCCTGCGAAATGGCCTCTCTTTGCGGCCACACACCCTGGCCCACCCTGAGCACCCAACCTAAAAATTTCCAAATTTTGTTGGATTTCTCCAAAACTACAGTGGTCAGAAGCCAGATCCCAGCTCGGCCTTATAGCCCCAAACGCCAGCTTTCACCTGATGCCCAGAGGTTGGGCAAATGACTTCTTTTTCCCCTGCAAAATGGCCTCTCTTTGCGGCCACTCGCCCTGGCCCACCCTGACCACCCAACCTAAAAATTTCCAAATTTTGTTGGATTTCTCCAAAACTACAGTGGTCAGAAGCCAGATCCCAGCTCGGCCTTATAGCCCCAAACGCCAGCTTTCACCTGATGCCCAGAGGTTGGCCAAATGACTTCTTTTTCCCCTGCAAAATGGCCTCTCTTTGCGGCCACTCGCCCTGGCCCACCCTGACCACCCAACCTAAAAATTGCCAAATTTTGTTGGATTTCTCCAAAACTACAGTGGTCAGAAGCCAGATCCCAGCTCGGCCTTATAGCCCCAAACGCCAGCTTTCACCTGATGCCCAGAGGTTGGGCAAATGACTTCTTTTTCCCCTGCAAAATGGCCTCTCTTTGCGGCCACTCGCCCTGGCCCACCCTGACCACCCAACCTAAAAATTTCCAAATTTTGTTGGATTTCTCCAAAACTACAGTGGTCAGAAGAAAGATCCCAGCTCGGCCTTATAGCCCCAAACGCCAGCTTTCACCTGATGCCCAGAGGTTGGCCACATGACTTCTTTTTCCCCTGCAAAATGGCCTCTCTTTGCGGCCACTCGCCCTGGCCCACCCTGACCACCCAACCTAAAAATTTCCAAATTTTGTTGGATTTCTCCAAAACTACAGTGGTCAGAAGCCAGATCCCAGCTCGGCCTTATAGCCCCAAACGCCAGCTTTCACCTGATGCCCAGAGGTTGGCCAAATGACTTCTTTTTCCCCTGCAAAATGGCCTCTCTTTGCGGCCACTCGCCCTGGCCCACCCTGAGCACCCAACCTAAAAATTTCCAAATGTTGTTGGATTTCTCCAAAACTACAGTGGTCAGAAGCCAGATCCCAGCTCGGCCTTATAGCCCCAAACGCCAGCTTTCACCTGATGCCCAGAGGTTGGCCAAATGACTTCTTTTTCCCCTGCAAAATGGCCTCTCTTTGCGGCCACTCGCCCTGGCCCACCCTGACCACCCAACCTAAAAATTTCCAAATTTTGTTGGATTTCTCCAAAACTACAGTGGTCAGAAGCCAGATCCCAGCTCGGCCTTATAGCCCCAAATGCCAGCTTTCACCTGATGCCCAGAGGTTGGCCACATGACTTCTTTTTCCCCTGCAAAATGGCCTCTCTTTGCGGCCACTCGCCCTGGCCCACCCTGAGCACCCAACCTAAAAATTTCCAAATTTTGTGGGATTTCTCCAAAACTACAGTGGTCAGAAGCCAGATCCCAGCTTGGCCTTATAGCCCCAAACGCCAGCTTTCATCTGATGCCCAGAGGTTGGCCAAATGACTTCTTTTTCCCCTGCAAAATGGCCTCTCTTTGCAGCCACTCGCCCTGGCCCACCCTGAGCACCCAACCTAAAAATTTCCAAATTTTGTTGGATTTCTCCAAAACTACAGTGGTCAGAAGCCAGATCCCAGCTCGGCCTTATAGCCCCAAACGCCAGCTTTCACCTGATGCCCAGAGGTTGGCCACATGACTTCTTTTTCCCCTGCAAAATGGCCTCTCTTTGCGGCCACTCGCCCTGGCCCACCCTGACCACCCAACCTAAAAATTTCCAAATTTTGTTGGATTTCTCCAAAACTACAGTGGTCAGAAGCCAGATCCCAGCTCGGCCTTATAGCCCCAAACGCCAGCTTTCACCTGATGCCCAGAGGTTGGGCAAATGACTTCTTTTTCCCCTGCAAAATGGCCTCTCTTTGCGGCCACTCGCCCTGGCCCACCCTGAGCACCCAACCTAAAAATTTCCAAATGTTGTTGGATTTCTCCAAAACTACAGTGGTCAGAAGCCAGATCCCAGCTCGGCCTTATAGCCCCAAACGCCAGCTTTCACCTGATGCCCAGAGGTTGGCCAAATGACTTCTTTTTCCCCTGCAAAATGGCCTCTCTTTGCGGCCACTCGCCCTGGCCCACCCTGACCACCCAACCTAAAAATTTCCAAATTTTGTTGGATTTCTCCAAAACTACAGTGGTCAGAAGCCAGATCCCAGCTCGGCCTTATAGCCCCAAATGCCAGCTTTCACCTGATGCCCAGAGGTTGGCCACATGACTTCTTTTTCCCCTGCAAAATGGCCTCTCTTTGCGGCCACTCGCCCTGGCCCACCCTGAGCACCCAACCTAAAAATTTCCAAATTTTGTGGGATTTCTCCAAAACTACAGTGGTCAGAAGCCAGATCCCAGCTTGGCCTTATAGCCCCAAACGCCAGCTTTCATCTGATGCCCAGAGGTTGGCCAAATGACTTCTTTTTCCCCTGCAAAATGGCCTCTCTTTGCGGCCACTCGCCCTGGCCCACCCTGAGCACCCAACCTAAAAATTTCCAAATGTTGTTGGATTTCTCCAAAACTACAGTGGTCAGAAGCCAGATCCCAGCTCGGCCTTATAGCCCCAAACGCCAGCTTTCACCTGATGCCCAGAGGTTGGCCAAATGACTTCTTTTTCCCCTGCAAAATGGCCTCTCTTTGCGGCCACTCGCCCTGGCCCACCCTGACCACCCAACCTAAAAATTTCCAAATTTTGTTGGATTTCTCCAAAACTACAGTGGTCAGAAGCCAGATCCCAGCTCGGCCTTATAGCCCCAAACGCCAGCTTTCACCTGATGCCCAGAGGTTGGCCAAATGACTTCTTTTTCCCCTGCAAAATGGCCTCTCTTTGCGGCCACTCGCCCTGGCCCACCCTGACCACCCAACCTAAAAATTTCCAAATTTTGTTGGATTTCTCCAAAACTACAGTGGTCAGAAGCCAGATCCCAGCTCGGCCTTATAGCCCCAAACGCCAGCTTTCACCTGATGCCCAGAGGTTGGCCAAATGACTTCTTTTTCCCCTGCAAAATGGCCTCTCTTTGCGGCCACTCGCCCTTGCCCACCCTGACCACCCAACCTAAAAATTTCCAAATTTTGTTGGATTTCTCCATAACTACAGTGGTCAGAAGCCAGATCCCAGCTCAGCCTTATAGCCCCAAACGCCAGCTTTCACCTGATGCCCAGAGGTTGGCCACATGACTTCTTTTTCCCCTGCAAAATGGCCTCTCTTTGCGGCCACTCACCCTGGCCCACCCTGACCACCCAACCTAAAAATTTCCAAATTTTGTTGGATTTCTCCAAAACTACAGTGGTCAGAAGCCAGATCCCAGCTCGGCCTTATAGCCCCAAACGCCAGCTTTCACCTGATGCCCAGAGGTTGGGCAAATGACTTCTTTTTCCCCTGCAAAATGGCCTCTCTTTGCAGCCACTCGCCCTGGCCCACCCTGACCACCCAACCTAAAAATTTCCAAATTTTGTTGGATTTCTCCAAAACTACAGTGGTCAGAAGCCAGATCCCAGCTCGGCCTTATAGCCCCAAACGCCAGCTTTCACCTGATGCCCAGAGGTTGGGCAAATGACTTCTTTTTCCCCTGCAAAATGGCCTCTCTTTGCGGCCACTCGCCCTGGCCCACCCTGACCACCCAACCTAAAAATTTCCAAATTTTGTTGGATTTCTCCAAAACTACAGTGGTCAGAAGCCAGATCCCAGCTCGGCCTTATAGCCCCAAACGCCAGCTTTCAGCTGATGCCCAGAGGTTGGCCAAATGACTTCTTTTTCCCCTGCAAAATGGCCTCTCATTGCGGCCACTCGCCCTGGCCCACCCTGACCACCCAACCTAAAAATTTCCAAATTTTGTTGGATTTCTCCAAAACTACAGTGGTCAGAAGCCAGATCCCAGCTCGGCCTTATAGCCCCAAACGCCAGCTTTCACCTGATGCCCAGAGGTTGGCCAAATGACTTCTTTTTCCCCTGCAAAATGGCCTCTCTTTGCGGCCACTCGCCCTGGCCCACCCTGAGCACCCAACCTAAAAATTTCCAAATATTGTTGGATTTCTCCAAAACTACAGTGGTCAGAAGCCAGATCCCAGCTCGGCCTTATAGCCCCAAATGCCAGCTTTCACCTGATGCCCAGAGGTTGGCCAAATGACTTCTTTTTCCCCTGCAAAATGGCCTCTCTTTGCGGCCACTCGCCCTGGCCCACCCTGAGCACCCAACCTAAAAATTTCCAAATTTTGTTGGATTTCTCCAAAACTACAGTGGTCAGAAGCCAGATCCCAGCTCGGCCTTATAGCCCCAAACGCCAGCTTTCACCTGATGCCCAGAGGTTGGCCAAATGACTTCTTTTTCCCCTGCAAAATGGCCTCTCTTTGCGGCCACTCACCCTGGCCCACCCTGACCACCCAACCTAAAAATTTCCAAATTTTGTTGGATTTCTCCAAAACTACAGTGGTCAGAAGCCAGATCCCAGCTCGGCCTTATAGCCCCAAACGCCAGCTTTCATCTGATGCCCAGAGGTTGGCCAAATGACTTCTTTTTCCCCTGCAAAATGGCCTCTCTTTGCGGCCACACACCCTGGCCCACCCTGACCACACAACCTAAAAATTTCCAAATTTTGTTGGATTTCTCCAAAACTACAGTGGTCAGAAGCCAGATCCCAGCTCGGCCTTATAGCCCCAAACGCCAGCTTTCACCTGATGCCCAGAGGTTGGCCAAATGACTTCTTTTTCCCCTGCAAAATGGCCTCTCTTTGCGGCCACTCGCCCTGGCCCACCCTGACCACCCAACCTAAAAATTTCCAAATTTTGTTGGATTTCTCCAAAACTACAGTGGTCAGAAGCCAGATCCCAGCTCAGCCTTATAGCCCCAAACGCCAGCTTTCACCTGATGCCCAGAGGTTGGCCAAATGACTTCTTTTTCCCCTGCAAAATGGCCTCTCTTTGCGGCCACTCGCCCTGGCCCACCCTGACCACCCAACCTAAAAATTTCCAAATTTTGTTGGATTTCTCCAAAACTACAGTGGTCAGAAGCCAGATCCCAGCTCGGCCTTATAGCCCCAAACGCCAGCTTTCACCTGATGCCCAGAGGTTGGCCAAATGACTTCTTTTTCCCCTGCAAAATGGCCTCTCTTTGCGGCCACTCGCCCCGGCCCACCCTGACCACCCAACCTAAAAATTTCCAAATTTTGTTGGATTTCTCCAAAACTACAGTGGTCAGAAGCCAGATCCCAGCTCGTCCTTATAGCCCCAAAGGCCAGCTTTCACCTGATGCCCAGAGGTTGGGCAAATGACTTCTTTTTCCCCTGCAAAATGGCCTCTCTTTGCGGTCACTCGCCCTGGCCCACCCTGAGCACCCAACCTAAAAATTTCCAAATTTTGTTGGATTTCTCCAAAACTACAGTGGTCAGAAGCCAGATCCCAGCTCGGCCTTATAGCCCCAAACGCCAGCTTTCACCTGATGCCCAGAGGTTGGCCACATGACTTCTTTTTCCCCTGCAAAATGGCCTCTCTTTGCGGCCACTCGCCCTGGCCCACCCTGACCACCCAACCTAAAAATTTCCAAATTTTGTTGGATTTCTCCAAAACTACAGTGGTCAGAAGCCAGATCCCAGCTCGGCCTTATAGCCGCAAACGCCAGCTTTCACCTGATGCCCAGAGGTTGGCCAAATGACTTCTTTTTCCCCTGCAAAATGGCCTCTCTTTGCAGCCACTCGCCCTGGCCCACCCTGACCACCCAACCTAAAAATTTCCAAATTTTGTTGGATTTCTCCAAAACTACAGTGGTCAGTAGCCAGATCCCAGCTCGGCCTTATAGCCCCAAAGGCCAGCTTTCACCTGATGCCCAGAGGTTGGCCACATGACTGCTTTTTCCCCTGCAAAATGGCCTCTCTTTGCGGCCACTCGCCCTGGCCCACCCTGACCACCCAACCTAAAAATTTCCAAATGTTGTTGGATTTCTCCAAAACTACAGTGGTCAGAAGCCAGATCCCAGCTCGGCCTTATAGCCCCAAACGCCACCTTTCATCTGATGCCCAGAGGTTGGCCAAATGACTTCTTTTTCCCCTGCAAAATGGCCTCTCTTTGCGGCCACTCGCCCTGGTCCACCCTGACCACCCAACCTAAAAATTTCCAAATTTTGTTGGATTTCTCCAAAACTACAGTGGTCAGAAGCCAGATCCCAGCTCGGCCTTATAGCCCCAAACGCCAGCTTTCATCTGATGCCCAGAGGTTGGCCACATGACTTCTTTTTCCCCTGCAAAATGGCCTCTCTTTGCGGCCACCCGCCCTGGCCCGCCCTGACCACCCAACCTAAAAATTTCCAAATTTTGTTGGATTTCTCCAAAACTACAGTGGTCAGAAGCCAGATCCCAGCTCGGCCTTATAGCCCCAAACGCCAGCTTTCACCTGATGCCCAGAGGTTGGCCACATGACTGCTTTTTCCCCTGCAAAATGGCCTCTCTTTGCGGCCACTCGCCCTGGCCCACCCTGACCACCCAACCTAAAAATTTCCAAATTTTGTTGGATTTCTCCAAAACTACAGTGGTCAGAAGCCAGATCCCAGCTCGGCCTTATAGCCCCAAACGCCAGCTTTCATCTGATGCCCAGAGCTTGGCCAAATGACTTCTTTTTCCCCTGCAAAATGGCCTCTCTTTGCGGCCACTCGCCCTGGCCCACCCTGAGCACCCAACCTAAAAATTTCCAAATTTTGTTGGATTTCTCCAAAACTACAGTGGTCAGAAGCCAGATCCCAGCTCGGCCTTATAGCCCCAAACGCCCGCTTTCATCTGATGCCCAGAGGTTGGCCAAATGACTTCTTTTTCCCCTGCAAAATGGCCTCTCTTTGCGGCCACTCGCCCTGGCCCACCCTGACCACCCAACCTAAAAATTTCCAAATTTTGTTGGATTTCTCCAAAACTACAGTGGTCAGAAGCCAGATCCCAGCTCGGCCTTATAGCCCCAAACGCCAGCTTTCATCTGATGCCCAGAGGTTGGCCAAATGACTTCTTTTTCCCCTGCAAAATGGCCTCTCTTTGCGGCCACTCGCCCTGGCCCACCCTGACCACCCAACCTAAAAATTTCCAAATTTTGTTGGATTTCTCCAAAACTACAGTGGTCAGAAGCCAGATCCCAGCTCGGCCTTATAGCCCCAAACGCCACCTTTCATCTGATGCCCAGAGGTTGGCCAAATGACTTCTTTTTCCCCTGCAAAATGGCCTCTCTTTGCGGCCACTCGCCCTGGCCCACCGTGACCACCCAACCTAAAAATTTCCAAATTTTGTTGGATTTCTCCAAAACTACAGTGGTCAGAAGCCAGATCCCAGCTCGGCCTTATAGCCCCAAACGCCAGCTTTCACCTGATGCCCAGAGGTTGGCCACATGACTTCTTTTTCCCCTGCAAAATGGCCTCTCTTTGCGGCCACTCGCCCTGGCCCACCCTGAGCACCCAACCTAAAAATTTCCAAATTTTGTTGGATTTCTCCAAAACTACAGTGGTCAGAAGCCAGATCCCAGCTCGGCCTTATAGCCCCAAACGCCCGCTTTCATCTGATGCCCAGAGGTTGGCCAAATGACTTCTTTTTCCCCTGCAAAATGGCCTCTCTTTGCGGCCACTCGCCCTGGCCCACCCTGACCACCCAACCTAAAAATTGCCAAATTTTGCTGGATTTCTCCAAAACTACAGTGGTCAGAAGCTAGATGCCAGCTCGGCCTTATAGCCCCAAAGGCCAGCTTTCACCTGATGCCCAGAGGTTGGCCAAAGGACTTCTTTTTCCCCTGCAAAATGGCCTCTCTTTGCGGCCACTCGCCCTGGCCCACCCTGACCGCCCAACCTAAAAATTGCCAAATTTTGCTGGATTTCTCCAAAACTACAGTGGTCAGAAGCTAGATGCCAGCTCGGCCTTATAGCCCCAAAGGCCAGCTTTCACCTGATGCCCAGAGGTTGGCCAAAGGACTTCTTTTTCCCCTGCAAAATGGCCTCTCTTTGCGGCCACTCGCCCTGGCCCACCCTGACCACCCAACCTAAAAATTGCCAAATTTTGCTGGATTTCTCCAAAACTACAGTGGTCAGAAGCTAGATGCCAGCTCGGCCTTATAGCCCCAAAGGCCAGCTTTCACCTGATGCCCAGAGGTTGGCCAAAGGACTTCTTTTTCCCCTGCAAAATGGCCTCTCTTTGCGGCCACTCGCCCTGGCCCACCCTGACCGCCCAACCTAAAAATTGCCAAATTTTGCTGGATTTCTCCAAAACTACAGTGGTCAGAAGCTAGATGCCAGCTCGGCCTTATAGGCCCAAAGGCCAGCTTTCACCTGATGCCCAGAGGTTGGCCAAAGGACTTCTTTTTCCCCTGCAAAATGGCCTCTCTTTGCGGCCACTCGCCCTGGCCCACCCTGACCGCCCAACCTAAAAATTGCCAAATTTTGCTGGATTTCTCCAAAACTACAGTGGTCAGAAGCTAGATGCCAGCTCGGCCTTATAGCCCCAAAGGCCAGCTTTCACCTGATGCCCAGAGGTTGGCCAAAGGACTTCTTTTTCCCCTGCAAAATGGCCTCTCTTTGCGGCCACTCGCCCTGGCCCACCCTGACAACCCAACCTAAAAATTGCCAAATTTTGCTGGATTTCTCCAAAACTACAGTGGTCAGAAGCTAGATGCCAGCTCGGCCTTATAGCCCCAAAGGCCAGCTTTCACCTGATGCCCAGAGGTTGGCCAAAGGACTTCTTTTTCCCCTGCAAAATGGCCTCTCTTTGCGGCCACTCGCCCTGGCCCACCCTGACCACCCAACCTAAAAATTTCCAAATTTTGTTGGATTTCTCCAAAACTACAGTGGTCAGAAGAAAGATCCCAGCTCGGCCTTATAGCCCCAAATGCCAGCTTTCACCTGATGCCCAGAGGTTGGCCACATGACTTCTTTTTCCCCTGCAAAATGGCCTCTCTTTGCGGCCACTCACCCTGGCCCGCCCTGACCACCCAACCTAAAAATTTCCAAATTTTGTTGGATTTCTCCAAAACTACAGTGGTCAGAAGCCAGATCCCAGCTCGGCCTTATAGCCCCAAACGCCAGCTTTCACCTGATGCCCAGAGGTTGGCCACATGACTGCTTTTTCCCCTGCAAAATGGCCTCTCTTTGCGGCCACTCGCCCTGGCCCACCCTGACCACCCAACCTAAAAATTTCCAAATTTTGTTGGATTTCTCCAAAACTACAGTGGTCAGAAGCCAGATCCCAGCTCGGCCTTATAGCCCCAAACGCCAGCTTTCATCTGATGCCCAGAGCTTGGCCAAATGACTTCTTTTTCCCCTGCAAAATGGCCTCTCTTTGCGGCCACTCGCCCTGGCCCACCCTGACCACCCAACCTAAAAATTTCCAAATTTTGTTGGATTTCTCCAAAACTACAGTGGTCAGAAGCCAGATCCCAGCTCGGCCTTATAGCCCCAAACGCCAGCTTTCATCTGATGCCCAGAGGTTGGCCAAATGACTTCTTTTTCCCCTGCAAAATGGCCTCTCTTTGCGGCCACTCGCCCTGGCCCACCCTGACCACCCAACCTAAAAATTTCCAAATTTTGTTGGATTTCTCCAAAACTACAGTGGTCAGAAGCTAGATCCCAGCTCGGCCTTATAGCCCCAAAGGCCAGCTTTCACCTGATGCCCAGAGGTTGGCCAAAGGACTTCTTTTTCCCCTGCAAAATGGCCTCTCTTTGCGGCCACTCGCCCTGGTCCACCCTGACCACCCAACCTAAAAATTTCCAAATTTTGTTGGATTTCTCCAAAACTACAGTGGTCAGAAGCCAGATCCCAGCTCGGCCTTATAGCCCCAAAGGCCAGCTTTCACCTGATGCCCAGAGGTTGGCCACATGACTTCTTTTTCCCCTGAAAAATGGCCTCTCTTTGCGGCCACCCGCCCTGGCCCGCCCTGACCACCCAACCTAAAAATTTCCAAATTTTGTTGGATTTCTCCAAAACTACAGTGGTCAGTAGCCAGATCCCAGCTCGGCCTTATAGCCCCAAACGCCAGCTTTCACCTGATGCCCAGAGGTTGGCCACATGACTGCTTTTTCCCCTGCAAAATGGCCTCTCTTTGCGGCCACTCGCCCTGGCCCACCCTGACCACCCAACCTAAAAATTTCCAAATTTTGTTGGATTTCTCCAAAACTACAGTGGTCAGAAGCCAGATCCCAGCTCGGCCTTATAGCCCCAAACGCCACCTTTCATCTGATGCCCAGAGCTTGGCCAAATGACTTCTTTTTCCCCTGCAAAATGGCCTCTCTTTGCGGCCACTCGCCCTGGTCCACCCTGACCACCCAACCTAAAAATTTCCAAATTTTGGTGGATTTCTCCAAAACTACAGTGGTCAGAAGCCAGATCCCAGCTCGGCCTTATAGCCCCAAACGCCAGCTTTCACCTGATGCCCAGAGGTTGGCCACATGACTGCTTTTTCCCCTGCAAAATGGCCTCTCTTTGCGGCCACTCGCCCTGGCCCACCCTGACCACCCAACCTAAAAATTTCCAAATTTTGTTGGATTTCTCCAAAACTACAGTGGTCAGAAGCCAGATCCCAGCTCGGCCTTATAGCCCCAAACGCCAGCTTTCATCTGATGCCCAGAGCTTGGCCAAATGACTTCTTTTTCCCCTGCAAAATGGCCTCTCTTTGCGGCCACTCGCCCTGGCCCACCCTGAGCACCCAACCTAAAAATTTCCAAATTTTGTTGGATTTCTCCAAAACTACAGTGGTCAGAAGCCAGATCCCAGCTCGGCCTTATAGCCCCAAACGCCCGCTTTCATCTGATGCCCAGAGGTTGGCCAAATGACTTCTTTTTCCCCTGCAAAATGGCCTCTATTTGCGGCCACTCGCCCTGGCCCACCCTGACCACCCAACCTAAAAATTTCCAAATTTTGTTGGATTTCTCCAAAACTACAGTGGTCAGAAGCCAGATCCCAGCTCGGCCTTATAGCCCCAAACGCCAGCTTTCATCTGATGCCCAGAGGTTGGCCAAATGACTTCTTTTTCCCCTGCAAAATGACCTCTCTTTGCGGCCACTCGCCCTGGCCCACCCTGACCACCCAACCTAAAAATTTCCAAATTTTGTTGGATTTCTCCAAAACTACAGTGGTCAGAAGCCAGATCCCAGCTCGGCCTTATAGCCCCAAACGCCACCTTTCATCTGATGCCCAGAGGTTGGCCAAATGACTTCTTTTTCCCCTGCAAAATGGCCTCTCTTTGCGGCCACTCGCCCTGGCCCACCCTGACCACCCAACCTAAAAATTTCCAAATTTTGTTGGATTTCTCCAAAACTACAGTGGTCAGAAGCCAGATCCCAGCTCGGCCTTATAGCCCCAAACGCCAGCTTTCACCTGATGCCCAGAGGTTGGCCACATGACTTCTTTTTCCCCTGCAAAATGGCCTCTCTTTGCGGCCACTCGCCCTGGCCCACCCTGAGCACCCAACCTAAAAATTTCCAAATTTTGTTGGATTTCTCCAAAACTACAGTGGTCAGAAGCCAGATCCCAGCTCGGCCTTATAGCCCCAAACGCCCGCTTTCATCTGATGCCCAGAGGTTGGCCAAATGACTTCTTTTTCCCCTGCAAAATGGCCTCTCTTTGCGGCCACTCGCCCTGGCCCACCCTGACCACCCAACCTAAAAATTGCCAAATTTTGCTGGATTTCTCCAAAACTACAGTGGTCAGAAGCTAGATGCCAGCTCGGCCTTATAGCCCCAAAGGCCAGCTTTCACCTGATGCCCAGAGGTTGGCCAAAGGACTTCTTTTTCCCCTGCAAAATGGCCTCTCTTTGCGGCCACTCGCCCTGGCCCACCCTGACCGCCCAACCTAAAAATTGCCAAATTTTGCTGGATTTCTCCAAAACTACAGTGGTCAGAAGCTAGATGCCAGCTCGGCCTTATAGCCCCAAAGGCCAGCTTTCACCTGATGCCCAGAGGTTGGCCAAAGGACTTCTTTTTCCCCTGCAAAATGGCCTCTCTTTGCGGCCACTCGCCCTGGCCCACCCTGACCACCCAACCTAAAAATTGCCAAATTTTGCTGGATTTCTCCAAAACTACAGTGGTCAGAAGCTAGATGCCAGCTCGGCCTTATAGCCCCAAAGGCCAGCTTTCACCTGATGCCCAGAGGTTGGCCAAAGGACTTCTTTTTCCCCTGCAAAATGGCCTCTCTTTGCGGCCACTCGCCCTGGCCCACCCTGACCGCCCAACCTAAAAATTGCCAAATTTTGCTGGATTTCTCCAAAACTACAGTGGTCAGAAGCTAGATGCCAGCTCGGCCTTATAGGCCCAAAGGCCAGCTTTCACCTGATGCCCAGAGGTTGGCCAAAGGACTTCTTTTTCCCCTGCAAAATGGCCTCTCTTTGCGGCCACTCGCCCTGGCCCACCCTGACCGCCCAACCTAAAAATTGCCAAATTTTGCTGGATTTCTCCAAAACTACAGTGGTCAGAAGCTAGATGCCAGCTCGGCCTTATAGCCCCAAAGGCCAGCTTTCACCTGATGCCCAGAGGTTGGCCAAAGGACTTCTTTTTCCCCTGCAAAATGGCCTCTCTTTGCGGCCACTCGCCCTGGCCCACCCTGACAACCCAACCTAAAAATTGCCAAATTTTGCTGGATTTCTCCAAAACTACAGTGGTCAGAAGCTAGATGCCAGCTCGGCCTTATAGCCCCAAAGGCCAGCTTTCACCTGATGCCCAGAGGTTGGCCAAAGGACTTCTTTTTCCCCTGCAAAATGGCCTCTCTTTGCGGCCACTCGCCCTGGCCCACCCTGACCACCCAACCTAAAAATTGCCAAATTTTGCTGGATTTCTCCAAAACTACAGTGGTCAGAAGCTAGATGCCAGCTCGGCCTTATAGCCCCAAAGGCCAGCTTTCACCTGATGCCCAGAGGTTGGCCAAAGGACTTCTTTTTCCCCTGCAAAATGGCCTCTCTTTGCGGCCACTCGCCCTGGCCCACCCTGACCGCCCAACCTAAAAATTGCCAAATTTTGCTGGATTTCTCCAAAACTACAGTGGTCAGAAGCTAGATGCCAGCTGGGCCTTATAGCCCCAAAGGCCAGCTTTCACCTGATGCCCAGAGGTTGGCCAAAGGACTTCTTTTTCCCCTGCAAAATGGCCTCTCTTTGCGGCCACTCGCCCTGGCCCACCCTGACCACCCAACCTAAAAATTTCCAAATTTTGTTGGATTTCTCCAAAACTACAGTGGTCAGAAGCCAGATCCCAGCTCGGCCTTATAGCCCCAAACGCCAGCTTTCACCTGATGCCCAGAGGTTGGCCAAATGACTTCTTTTTCCCCTGCAAAATGGCCTCTCTTTGCGGCCACTCACCCTGGCCCACCCTGACCACCCAACCTAAAAATTTCCAAATTTTGTTGGATTTCTCCAAAACTACAGTGGTCAGAAGCCAGATCCCAGCTCGGCCTTATAGCCCCAAACGCCAGCTTTCATCTGATGCCCAGAGGTTGGCCAAATGACTTCTTTTTCCCCTGCGAAATGGCCTCTCTTTGCGGCCACACACCCTGGCCCACCCTGAGCACCCAACCTAAAAATTTCCAAATTTTGTTGGATTTCTCCAAAACTACAGTGGTCAGAAGCCAGATCCCAGCTCGGCCTTATAGCCCCAAACGCCAGCTTTCACCTGATGCCCAGAGGTTGGCCAAATGACTTCTTTTTCCCCTGCAAAATGGCCTCTCTTTGCGGCCACTCGCCCTGGCCCACCCTGACCACCCAACCTAAAAATTTCCAAATTTTGTTGGATTTCTCCAAAACTACAGTGGTCAGAAGCCAGATCCCAGCTCGGCCTTATAGCCCCAAACGCCAGCTTTCACCTGATGCCCAGAGGTTGGCCAAATGACTTCTTTTTCCCCTGCAAAATGGCCTCTCTTTGCGGCCACTCGCCCTGGCCCACCCTGACCACCCAACCTAAAAATTGCCAAATTTTGTTGGATTTCTCCAAAACTACAGTGGTCAGAAGCCAGATCCCAGCTCGGCCTTATAGCCCCAAACGCCAGCTTTCACCTGATGCCCAGAGGTTGGCCAAATGACTTCTTTTTCCCCTGCAAAATGGCCTCTCTTTGCGGCCACTCGCCCTGGCCCACCCTGAGCACCCAACCTAAAAATTTCCAAATTTTGTTGGATTTCTCCAAAACTACAGTGGTCAGAAGCCAGATCCCAGCTCGGCCTTATAGCCCCAAAGGCCAGCTTTCACCTGATGCCCAGAGGTTGGCCACATGACTTCTTTTTCCCCTGCAAAATGGCCTCTCTTTGCAGCCACTCGCCCTGGCCCACCCTGACCACCCAACCTAAAAATTTCCAAATTTTGTGGGATTTCTCCAAAACTACAGTGGTCAGAAGCCAGATCCCAGCTCGGCCTTATAGCCCCAAACGCCAGCTTTCACCTGATGCCCAGAGGTTGGCCAAATGACTTCTTTTTCCCCTGCAAAATGGCCTCTCTTTGCGGCCACTCGCCCTGGCCCACCCTGAGCACCCAACCTAAAAATTTCCAAATATTGTTGGATTTCTCCAAAACTACAGTGGTCAGAAGCCAGATCCCAGCTCGGCCTTATAGCCCCAAATGCCAGCTTTCACCTGATGCCCAGAGGTTGGCCAAATGACTTCTTTTTCCCCTGCAAAATGGCCTCTCTTTGCGGCCACTCGCCCTGGCCCACCCTGAGCACCCAACCTAAAAATTTCCAAATTTTGTTGGATTTCTCCAAAACTACAGTGGTCAGAAGCCAGATCCCAGCTCGGCCTTATAGCCCCAAACGCCAGCTTTCACCTGATGCCCAGAGGTTGGCCAAATGACTTCTTTTTCCCCTGCAAAATGGCCTCTCTTTGCGGCCACTCACCCTGGCCCACCCTGACCACCCAACCTAAAAATTTCCAAATTTTGTTGGATTTCTCCAAAACTACAGTGGTCAGAAGCCAGATCCCAGCTCGGCCTTATAGCCCCAAACGCCAGCTTTCATCTGATGCCCAGAGGTTGGCCAAATGACTTCTTTTTCCCCTGCGAAATGGCCTCTCTTTGCGGCCACACACCCTGGCCCACCCTGACCACCCAACCTAAAAATTTCCAAATTTTGTTGGATTTCTCCAAAACTACAGTGGTCAGAAGCCAGATCCCAGCTCGGCCTTATAGCCTCAAACGCCAGCTTTCACCTGATGCCCAGAGGTTGGCCAAATGACTTCTTTTTCCCCTGCAAAATGGCCTCTCTTTGCGGCCACTCCCCCTGGCCCACCCTGACCACCCAACCTAAAAATGTCCAAATTTTGTTGGATTTCTCCAAAACTACAGTGGTCAGAAGCCAGATCCCAGCTCGGCCTTATAGCCCCAAACGCCAGCTTTCACCTGATGCCCAGAGGTTGGCCAAATGACTTCTTTTTCCCCTGCAAAATGGCCTCTCTTTGCGGCCACTCGCCCTGGCCCACCCTGACCACCCAACCTAAAAATTGCCAAATTTTGTTGGATTTCTCCAAAACTACAGTGGTCAGAAGCCAGATCCCAGCTCGGCCTTATAGCCCCAAACGCCAGCTTTCACCTGATGCCCAGAGGTTGGGCAAATGACTTCTTTTTCCCCTGCAAAATGGCCTCTCTTTGCGGCCACTCGCCCTGGCCCACCCTGACCACCCAACCTAAAAATTTCCAAATTTTGTTGGATTTCTCCAAAACTACAGTGGTCAGAAGAAAGATCCCAGCTCGGCCTTATAGCCCCAAACGCCAGCTTTCACCTGATGCCCAGAGGTTGGCCACATGACTTCTTTTTCCCCTGCAAAATGGCCTCTCTTTGCGGCCACTCGCCCTGGCCCACCCTGACCACCCAACCTAAAAATTTCCAAATTTTGTTGGATTTCTCCAAAACTACAGTGGTCAGAAGCCAGATCCCAGCTCGGCCTTATAGCCCCAAACGCCAGCTTTCACCTGATGCCCAGAGGTTGGGCAAATGACTTCTTTTTCCCCTGCAAAATGGCCTCTCTTTGCGGCCACTCGCCCTGGCCCACCCTGAGCACCCAACCTAAAAATTTCCAAATGTTGTTGGATTTCTCCAAAACTACAGTGGTCAGAAGCCAGATCCCAGCTCGGCCTTATAGCCCCAAACGCCAGCTTTCACCTGATGCCCAGAGGTTGGCCAAATGACTTCTTTTTCCCCTGCAAAATGGCCTCTCTTTGCGGCCACTCGCCCTGGCCCACCCTGACCACCCAACCTAAAAATTTCCAAATTTTGTTGGATTTCTCCAAAACTACAGTGGTCAGAAGCCAGATCCCAGCTCGGCCTTATAGCCCCAAATGCCAGCTTTCACCTGATGCCCAGAGGTTGGCCACATGACTTCTTTTTCCCCTGCAAAATGGCCTCTCTTTGCGGCCACTCGCCCTGGCCCACCCTGAGCACCCAACCTAAAAATTTCCAAATTTTGTGGGATTTCTCCAAAACTACAGTGGTCAGAAGCCAGATCCCAGCTTGGCCTTATAGCCCCAAACGCCAGCTTTCATCTGATGCCCAGAGGTTGGCCAAATGACTTCTTTTTCCCCTGCAAAATGGCCTCTCTTTGCAGCCACTCGCCCTGGCCCACCCTGAGCACCCAACCTAAAAATTTCCAAATTTTGTTGGATTTCTCCAAAACTACAGTGGTCAGAAGCCAGATCCCAGCTCGGCCTTATAGCCCCAAACGCCAGCTTTCACCTGATGCCCAGAGGTTGGCCACATGACTTCTTTTTCCCCTGCAAAATGGCCTCTCTTTGCGGCCACTCGCCCTGGCCCACCCTGACCACCCAACCTAAAAATTTCCAAATTTTGTTGGATTTCTCCAAAACTACAGTGGTCAGAAGCCAGATCCCAGCTCGGCCTTATAGCCCCAAACGCCAGCTTTCACCTGATGCCCAGAGGTTGGGCAAATGACTTCTTTTTCCCCTGCAAAATGGCCTCTCTTTGCGGCCACTCGCCCTGGCCCACCCTGAGCACCCAACCTAAAAATTTCCAAATGTTGTTGGATTTCTCCAAAACTACAGTGGTCAGAAGCCAGATCCCAGCTCGGCCTTATAGCCCCAAACGCCAGCTTTCACCTGATGCCCAGAGGTTGGCCAAATGACTTCTTTTTCCCCTGCAAAATGGCCTCTCTTTGCGGCCACTCGCCCTGGCCCACCCTGACCACCCAACCTAAAAATTTCCAAATTTTGTTGGATTTCTCCAAAACTACAGTGGTCAGAAGCCAGATCCCAGCTCGGCCTTATAGCCCCAAATGCCAGCTTTCACCTGATGCCCAGAGGTTGGCCACATGACTTCTTTTTCCCCTGCAAAATGGCCTCTCTTTGCGGCCACTCGCCCTGGCCCACCCTGAGCACCCAACCTAAAAATTTCCAAATTTTGTGGGATTTCTCCAAAACTACAGTGGTCAGAAGCCAGATCCCAGCTTGGCCTTATAGCCCCAAACGCCAGCTTTCATCTGATGCCCAGAGGTTGGCCAAATGACTTCTTTTTCCCCTGCAAAATGGCCTCTCTTTGCGGCCACTCGCCCTGGCCCACCCTGAGCACCCAACCTAAAAATTTCCAAATGTTGTTGGATTTCTCCAAAACTACAGTGGTCAGAAGCCAGATCCCAGCTCGGCCTTATAGCCCCAAACGCCAGCTTTCACCTGATGCCCAGAGGTTGGCCAAATGACTTCTTTTTCCCCTGCAAAATGGCCTCTCTTTGCGGCCACTCGCCCTGGCCCACCCTGAGCACCCAACCTAAAAATTTCCAAATTTTGTTGGATTTCTCCAAAACTACAGTGGTCAGAAGCCAGATCCCAGCTCGGCCTTATAGCCCCAAACGCCAGCTTTCACCTGATGCCCAGAGGTTGGCCAAATGACTTCTTTTTCCCCTGCAAAATGGCCTCTCTTTGCGGCCACTCGCCCTGGCCCACCCTGAGCACCCAACCTAAAAATTTCCAAATTTTGTTGGATTTCTCCAAAACTACAGTGGTCAGAAGCCAGATCCCAGCTCGGCCTTATAGCCCCAAACGCCAGCTTTCACCTGATGCCCAGAGGTTGGCCAAATGACTTCTTTTTCCCCTGCAAAATGGCCTCTCTTTGCGGCCACTCGCCCTTGCCCACCCTGACCACCCAACCTAAAAATTTCCAAATGTTGTTGGATTTCTCCATAACTACAGTGGTCAGAAGCCAGATCCCAGCTCAGCCTTATAGCCCCAAACGCCAGCTTTCACCTGATGCCCAGAGGTTGGCCACATGACTTCTTTTTCCCCTGCAAAATGGCCTCTCTTTGCGGCCACTCACCCTGGCCCACCCTGACCACCCAACCTAAAAATTTCCAAATTTTGTTGGATTTCTCCAAAACTACAGTGGTCAGAAGCCAGATCCCAGCTCGGCCTTATAGCCCCAAACGCCAGCTTTCACCTGATGCCCAGAGGTTGGGCAAATGACTTCTTTTTCCCCTGCAAAATGGCCTCTCTTTGCAGCCACTCGCCCTGGCCCACCCTGACCACCCAACCTAAAAATTTCCAAATTTTGTTGGATTTCTCCAAAACTACAGTGGTCAGAAGCCAGATCCCAGCTCGGCCTTATAGCCCCAAACGCCAGCTTTCACCTGATGCCCAGAGGTTGGGCAAATGACTTCTTTTTCCCCTGCAAAATGGCCTCTCTTTGCGGCCACTCGCCCTGGCCCACCCTGACCACCCAACCTAAAAATTTCCAAATTTTGTTGGATTTCTCCAAAACTACAGTGGTCAGAAGCCAGATCCCAGCTCGGCCTTATAGCCCCAAACGCCAGCTTTCAGCTGATGCCCAGAGGTTGGCCAAATGACTTCTTTTTCCCCTGCAAAATGGCCTCTCTTTGCGGCCACTCGCCCTGGCCCACCCTGACCACCCAACCTAAAAATTTCCAAATTTTGTTGGATTTCTCCAAAACTACAGTGGTCAGAAGCCAGATCCCAGCTCGGCCTTATAGCCCCAAACGCCAGCTTTCACCTGATGCCCAGAGGTTGGCCAAATGACTTCTTTTTCCCCTGCAAAATGGCCTCTCTTTGCGGCCACTCGCCCTGGCCCACCCTGAGCACCCAACCTAAAAATTTCCAAATATTGTTGGATTTCTCCAAAACTACAGTGGTCAGAAGCCAGATCCCAGCTCGGCCTTATAGCCCCAAATGCCAGCTTTCACCTGATGCCCAGAGGTTGGCCAAATGACTTCTTTTTCCCCTGCAAAATGGCCTCTCTTTGCGGCCACTCGCCCTGGCCCACCCTGAGCACCCAACCTAAAAATTTCCAAATTTTGTTGGATTTCTCCAAAACTACAGTGGTCAGAAGCCAGATCCCAGCTCGGCCTTATAGCCCCAAACGCCAGCTTTCACCTGATGCCCAGAGGTTGGCCAAATGACTTCTTTTTCCCCTGCAAAATGGCCTCTCTTTGCGGCCACTCACCCTGGCCCACCCTGACCACCCAACCTAAAAATTTCCAAATTTTGTTGGATTTCTCCAAAACTACAGTGGTCAGAAGCCAGATCCCAGCTCGGCCTTATAGCCCCAAACGCCAGCTTTCATCTGATGCCCAGAGGTTGGCCAAATGACTTCTTTTTCCCCTGCAAAATGGCCTCTCTTTGCGGCCACACACCCTGGCCCACCCTGACCACACAACCTAAAAATTTCCAAATTTTGTTGGATTTCTCCAAAACTACAGTGGTCAGAAGCCAGATCCCAGCTCGGCCTTATAGCCCCAAACGCCAGCTTTCACCTGATGCCCAGAGGTTGGCCAAATGACTTCTTTTTCCCCTGCAAAATGGCCTCTCTTTGCGGCCACTCGCCCTGGCCCACCCTGACCACCCAACCTAAAAATTTCCAAATTTTGTTGGATTTCTCCAAAACTACAGTGGTCAGAAGCCAGATCCCAGCTCAGCCTTATAGCCCCAAACGCCAGCTTTCACCTGATGCCCAGAGGTTGGCCAAATGACTTCTTTTTCCCCTGCAAAATGGCCTCTCTTTGCGGCCACTCGCCCTGGCCCACCCTGACCACCCAACCTAAAAATTTCCAAATTTTGTTGGATTTCTCCAAAACTACAGTGGTCAGAAGCCAGATCCCAGCTCGGCCTTATAGCCCCAAACGCCAGCTTTCACCTGATGCCCAGAGGTTGGCCAAATGACTTCTTTTTCCCCTGCAAAATGGCCTCTCTTTGCGGCCACTCGCCCCGGCCCACCCTGACCACCCAACCTAAAAATTTCCAAATTTTGTTGGATTTCTCCAAAACTACAGTGGTCAGAAGCCAGATCCCAGCTCGTCCTTATAGCCCCAAAGGCCAGCTTTCACCTGATGCCCAGAGGTTGGGCAAATGACTTCTTTTTCCCCTGCAAAATGGCCTCTCTTTGCGGTCACTCGCCCTGGCCCACCCTGAGCACCCAACCTAAAAATTTCCAAATTTTGTTGGATTTCTCCAAAACTACAGTGGTCAGAAGCCAGATCCCAGCTCGGCCTTATAGCCCCAAACGCCAGCTTTCACCTGATGCCCAGAGGTTGGCCACATGACTTCTTTTTCCCCTGCAAAATGGCCTCTCTTTGCGGCCACTCGCCCTGGCCCACCCTGACCACCCAACCTAAAAATTTCCAAATTTTGTTGGATTTCTCCAAAACTACAGTGGTCAGAAGCCAGATCCCAGCTCGGCCTTATAGCCGCAAACGCCAGCTTTCACCTGATGCCCAGAGGTTGGCCAAATGACTTCTTTTTCCCCTGCAAAATGGCCTCTCTTTGCAGCCACTCGCCCTGGCCCACCCTGACCACCCAACCTAAAAATTTCCAAATTTTGTTGGATTTCTCCAAAACTACAGTGGTCAGAAGCCAGATCCCAGCTCGGCCTTATAGCCCCAAACGCCAGCTTTCACCTGATGCCCAGAGGTTGGCCAAATGACTTCTTTTTCCCCTGCAAAATGGCCTCTCTTTGCGGCCACTCGCCCTGGCCCACCCTGACCACCCAACCTAAAAATTGCCAAATTTTGTTGGATTTCTCCAAAACTACAGTGGTCAGAAGCCAGATCCCAGCTCGGCCTTATAGCCCCAAAGGCCAGCTTTCACCTGATGCCCAGAGGTTGGCCACATGACTTCTTTTTCCCCTGAAAAATGGCCTCTCTTTGCGGCCACCCGCCCTGGCCCGCCCTGACCACCCAACCTAAAAATTTCCAAATTTTGTTGGATTTCTCCAAAACTACAGTGGTCAGTAGCCAGATCCCAGCTCGGCCTTATAGCCCCAAAGGCCAGCTTTCACCTGATGCCCAGAGGTTGGCCACATGACTGCTTTTTCCCCTGCAAAATGGCCTCTCTTTGCGGCCACTCGCCCTGGCCCACCCTGACCACCCAACCTAAAAATTTCCAAATTTTGTTGGATTTCTCCAAAACTACAGTGGTCAGAAGCCAGATCCCAGCTCGGCCTTATAGCCCCAAACGCCACCTTTCATCTGATGCCCAGAGGTTGGCCAAATGACTTCTTTTTCCCCTGCAAAATGGCCTCTCTTTGCGGCCACTCGCCCTGGTCCACCCTGACCACCCAACCTAAAAATTTCCAAATTTTGTTGGATTTCTCCAAAACTACAGTGGTCAGAAGCCAGATCCCAGCTCGGCCTTATAGCCCCAAACGCCAGCTTTCATCTGATGCCCAGAGGTTGGCCACATGACTTCTTTTTCCCCTGCAAAATGGCCTCTCTTTGCGGCCACCCGCCCTGGCCCGCCCTGACCACCCAACCTAAAAATTTCCAAATTTTGTTGGATTTCTCCAAAACTACAGTGGTCAGAAGCCAGATCCCAGCTCGGCCTTATAGCCCCAAACGCCAGCTTTCACCTGATGCCCAGAGGTTGGCCACATGACTGCTTTTTCCCCTGCAAAATGGCCTCTCTTTGCGGCCACTCGCCCTGGCCCACCCTGACCACCCAACCTAAAAATTTCCAAATTTTGTTGGATTTCTCCAAAACTACAGTGGTCAGAAGCCAGATCCCAGCTCGGCCTTATAGCCCCAAACGCCAGCTTTCATCTGATGCCCAGAGCTTGGCCAAATGACTTCTTTTTCCCCTGCAAAATGGCCTCTCTTTGCGGCCACTCGCCCTGGCCCACCCTGAGCACCCAACCTAAAAATTTCCAAATTTTGTTGGATTTCTCCAAAACTACAGTGGTCAGAAGCCAGATCCCAGCTCGGCCTTATAGCCCCAAACGCCAGCTTTCACCTGATGCCCAGAGGTTGGCCAAATGACTTCTTTTTCCCCTGCAAAATGGCCTCTCTTTGCGGCCACTCGCCCTGGCCCACCCTGAGCACCCAACCTAAAAATTTCCAAATATTGTTGGATTTCTCCAAAACTACAGTGGTCAGAAGCCAGATCCCAGCTCGGCCTTATAGCCCCAAATGCCAGCTTTCACCTGATGCCCAGAGGTTGGCCAAATGACTTCTTTTTCCCCTGCAAAATGGCCTCTCTTTGCGGCCACTCGCCCTGGCCCACCCTGAGCACCCAACCTAAAAATTTCCAAATTTTGTTGGATTTCTCCAAAACTACAGTGGTCAGAAGCCAGATCCCAGCTCGGCCTTATAGCCCCAAACGCCAGCTTTCACCTGATGCCCAGAGGTTGGCCAAATGACTTCTTTTTCCCCTGCAAAATGGCCTCTCTTTGCGGCCACTCACCCTGGCCCACCCTGACCACCCAACCTAAAAATTTCCAAATTTTGTTGGATTTCTCCAAAACTACAGTGGTCAGAAGCCAGATCCCAGCTCGGCCTTATAGCCCCAAACGCCAGCTTTCATCTGATGCCCAGAGGTTGGCCAAATGACTTCTTTTTCCCCTGCGAAATGGCCTCTCTTTGCGGCCACACACCCTGGCCCACCCTGACCACCCAACCTAAAAATTTCCAAATTTTGTTGGATTTCTCCAAAACTACAGTGGTCAGAAGCCAGATCCCAGCTCGGCCTTATAGCCTCAAACGCCAGCTTTCACCTGATGCCCAGAGGTTGGCCAAATGACTTCTTTTTCCCCTGCAAAATGGCCTCTCTTTGCGGCCACTCCCCCTGGCCCACCCTGACCACCCAACCTAAAAATGTCCAAATTTTGTTGGATTTCTCCAAAACTACAGTGGTCAGAAGCCAGATCCCAGCTCGGCCTTATAGCCCCAAACGCCAGCTTTCACCTGATGCCCAGAGGTTGGCCAAATGACTTCTTTTTCCCCTGCAAAATGGCCTCTCTTTGCGGCCACTCGCCCTGGCCCACCCTGACCACCCAACCTAAAAATTGCCAAATTTTGTTGGATTTCTCCAAAACTACAGTGGTCAGAAGCCAGATCCCAGCTCGGCCTTATAGCCCCAAACGCCAGCTTTCACCTGATGCCCAGAGGTTGGGCAAATGACTTCTTTTTCCCCTGCAAAATGGCCTCTCTTTGCGGCCACTCGCCCTGGCCCACCCTGACCACCCAACCTAAAAATTTCCAAATTTTGTTGGATTTCTCCAAAACTACAGTGGTCAGAAGAAAGATCCCAGCTCGGCCTTATAGCCCCAAACGCCAGCTTTCACCTGATGCCCAGAGGTTGGCCACATGACTTCTTTTTCCCCTGCAAAATGGCCTCTCTTTGCGGCCACTCGCCCTGGCCCACCCTGACCACCCAACCTAAAAATTTCCAAATTTTGTTGGATTTCTCCAAAACTACAGTGGTCAGAAGCCAGATCCCAGCTCGGCCTTATAGCCCCAAACGCCAGCTTTCACCTGATGCCCAGAGGTTGGGCAAATGACTTCTTTTTCCCCTGCAAAATGGCCTCTCTTTGCGGCCACTCGCCCTGGCCCACCCTGAGCACCCAACCTAAAAATTTCCAAATGTTGTTGGATTTCTCCAAAACTACAGTGGTCAGAAGCCAGATCCCAGCTCG
Source organism: Passer domesticus (assembly GCF_036417665.1). Taxonomy (NCBI): domain Eukaryota; kingdom Metazoa; phylum Chordata; class Aves; order Passeriformes; family Passeridae; genus Passer; species Passer domesticus. The sequence continues at coordinate 15,344 of NW_026990064.1, read as the reverse complement.
GCCTTATAGCCCCAAACGCCAGCTTTCACCTGATGCCCAGAGGTTGGCCAAATGACTTCTTTTTCCCCTGCAAAATGGCCTCTCTTTGCGGCCACTCGCCCTGGCCCACCCTGACCACCCAACCTAAAAATTTCCAAATTTTGTTGGATTTCTCCAAAACTACAGTGGTCAGAAGCCAGATCCCAGCTCGGCCTTATAGCCCCAAATGCCAGCTTTCACCTGATGCCCAGAGGTTGGCCACATGACTTCTTTTTCCCCTGCAAAATGGCCTCTCTTTGCGGCCACTCGCCCTGGCCCACCCTGAGCACCCAACCTAAAAATTTCCAAATTTTGTGGGATTTCTCCAAAACTACAGTGGTCAGAAGCCAGATCCCAGCTTGGCCTTATAGCCCCAAACGCCAGCTTTCATCTGATGCCCAGAGGTTGGCCAAATGACTTCTTTTTCCCCTGCAAAATGGCCTCTCTTTGCAGCCACTCGCCCTGGCCCACCCTGAGCACCCAACCTAAAAATTTCCAAATTTTGTTGGATTTCTCCAAAACTACAGTGGTCAGAAGCCAGATCCCAGCTCGGCCTTATAGCCCCAAACGCCAGCTTTCACCTGATGCCCAGAGGTTGGCCACATGACTTCTTTTTCCCCTGCAAAATGGCCTCTCTTTGCGGCCACTCGCCCTGGCCCACCCTGACCACCCAACCTAAAAATTTCCAAATTTTGTTGGATTTCTCCAAAACTACAGTGGTCAGAAGCCAGATCCCAGCTCGGCCTTATAGCCCCAAACGCCAGCTTTCACCTGATGCCCAGAGGTTGGGCAAATGACTTCTTTTTCCCCTGCAAAATGGCCTCTCTTTGCGGCCACTCGCCCTGGCCCACCCTGAGCACCCAACCTAAAAATTTCCAAATGTTGTTGGATTTCTCCAAAACTACAGTGGTCAGAAGCCAGATCCCAGCTCGGCCTTATAGCCCCAAACGCCAGCTTTCACCTGATGCCCAGAGGTTGGCCAAATGACTTCTTTTTCCCCTGCAAAATGGCCTCTCTTTGCGGCCACTCGCCCTGGCCCACCCTGACCACCCAACCTAAAAATTTCCAAATTTTGTTGGATTTCTCCAAAACTACAGTGGTCAGAAGCCAGATCCCAGCTCGGCCTTATAGCCCCAAATGCCAGCTTTCACCTGATGCCCAGAGGTTGGCCACATGACTTCTTTTTCCCCTGCAAAATGGCCTCTCTTTGCGGCCACTCGCCCTGGCCCACCCTGAGCACCCAACCTAAAAATTTCCAAATTTTGTGGGATTTCTCCAAAACTACAGTGGTCAGAAGCCAGATCCCAGCTTGGCCTTATAGCCCCAAACGCCAGCTTTCATCTGATGCCCAGAGGTTGGCCAAATGACTTCTTTTTCCCCTGCAAAATGGCCTCTCTTTGCGGCCACTCGCCCTGGCCCACCCTGAGCACCCAACCTAAAAATTTCCAAATGTTGTTGGATTTCTCCAAAACTACAGTGGTCAGAAGCCAGATCCCAGCTCGGCCTTATAGCCCCAAACGCCAGCTTTCACCTGATGCCCAGAGGTTGGCCAAATGACTTCTTTTTCCCCTGCAAAATGGCCTCTCTTTGCGGCCACTCGCCCTGGCCCACCCTGAGCACCCAACCTAAAAATTTCCAAATTTTGTTGGATTTCTCCAAAACTACAGTGGTCAGAAGCCAGATCCCAGCTCGGCCTTATAGCCCCAAACGCCAGCTTTCACCTGATGCCCAGAGGTTGGCCAAATGACTTCTTTTTCCCCTGCAAAATGGCCTCTCTTTGCGGCCACTCGCCCTGGCCCACCCTGAGCACCCAACCTAAAAATTTCCAAATTTTGTTGGATTTCTCCAAAACTACAGTGGTCAGAAGCCAGATCCCAGCTCGGCCTTATAGCCCCAAACGCCAGCTTTCACCTGATGCCCAGAGGTTGGCCAAATGACTTCTTTTTCCCCTGCAAAATGGCCTCTCTTTGCGGCCACTCGCCCTTGCCCACCCTGACCACCCAACCTAAAAATTTCCAAATGTTGTTGGATTTCTCCATAACTACAGTGGTCAGAAGCCAGATCCCAGCTCAGCCTTATAGCCCCAAACGCCAGCTTTCACCTGATGCCCAGAGGTTGGCCACATGACTTCTTTTTCCCCTGCAAAATGGCCTCTCTTTGCGGCCACTCACCCTGGCCCACCCTGACCACCCAACCTAAAAATTTCCAAATTTTGTTGGATTTCTCCAAAACTACAGTGGTCAGAAGCCAGATCCCAGCTCGGCCTTATAGCCCCAAACGCCAGCTTTCACCTGATGCCCAGAGGTTGGGCAAATGACTTCTTTTTCCCCTGCAAAATGGCCTCTCTTTGCAGCCACTCGCCCTGGCCCACCCTGACCACCCAACCTAAAAATTTCCAAATTTTGTTGGATTTCTCCAAAACTACAGTGGTCAGAAGCCAGATCCCAGCTCGGCCTTATAGCCCCAAACGCCAGCTTTCACCTGATGCCCAGAGGTTGGGCAAATGACTTCTTTTTCCCCTGCAAAATGGCCTCTCTTTGCGGCCACTCGCCCTGGCCCACCCTGACCACCCAACCTAAAAATTTCCAAATTTTGTTGGATTTCTCCAAAACTACAGTGGTCAGAAGCCAGATCCCAGCTCGGCCTTATAGCCCCAAACGCCAGCTTTCAGCTGATGCCCAGAGGTTGGCCAAATGACTTCTTTTTCCCCTGCAAAATGGCCTCTCTTTGCGGCCACTCGCCCTGGCCCACCCTGACCACCCAACCTAAAAATTTCCAAATTTTGTTGGATTTCTCCAAAACTACAGTGGTCAGAAGCCAGATCCCAGCTCGGCCTTATAGCCCCAAACGCCAGCTTTCACCTGATGCCCAGAGGTTGGCCAAATGACTTCTTTTTCCCCTGCAAAATGGCCTCTCTTTGCGGCCACTCGCCCTGGCCCACCCTGAGCACCCAACCTAAAAATTTCCAAATATTGTTGGATTTCTCCAAAACTACAGTGGTCAGAAGCCAGATCCCAGCTCGGCCTTATAGCCCCAAATGCCAGCTTTCACCTGATGCCCAGAGGTTGGCCAAATGACTTCTTTTTCCCCTGCAAAATGGCCTCTCTTTGCGGCCACTCGCCCTGGCCCACCCTGAGCACCCAACCTAAAAATTTCCAAATTTTGTTGGATTTCTCCAAAACTACAGTGGTCAGAAGCCAGATCCCAGCTCGGCCTTATAGCCCCAAACGCCAGCTTTCACCTGATGCCCAGAGGTTGGCCAAATGACTTCTTTTTCCCCTGCAAAATGGCCTCTCTTTGCGGCCACTCACCCTGGCCCACCCTGACCACCCAACCTAAAAATTTCCAAATTTTGTTGGATTTCTCCAAAACTACAGTGGTCAGAAGCCAGATCCCAGCTCGGCCTTATAGCCCCAAACGCCAGCTTTCATCTGATGCCCAGAGGTTGGCCAAATGACTTCTTTTTCCCCTGCAAAATGGCCTCTCTTTGCGGCCACACACCCTGGCCCACCCTGACCACACAACCTAAAAATTTCCAAATTTTGTTGGATTTCTCCAAAACTACAGTGGTCAGAAGCCAGATCCCAGCTCGGCCTTATAGCCCCAAACGCCAGCTTTCACCTGATGCCCAGAGGTTGGCCAAATGACTTCTTTTTCCCCTGCAAAATGGCCTCTCTTTGCGGCCACTCGCCCTGGCCCACCCTGACCACCCAACCTAAAAATTTCCAAATTTTGTTGGATTTCTCCAAAACTACAGTGGTCAGAAGCCAGATCCCAGCTCAGCCTTATAGCCCCAAACGCCAGCTTTCACCTGATGCCCAGAGGTTGGCCAAATGACTTCTTTTTCCCCTGCAAAATGGCCTCTCTTTGCGGCCACTCGCCCTGGCCCACCCTGACCACCCAACCTAAAAATTTCCAAATTTTGTTGGATTTCTCCAAAACTACAGTGGTCAGAAGCCAGATCCCAGCTCGGCCTTATAGCCCCAAACGCCAGCTTTCACCTGATGCCCAGAGGTTGGCCAAATGACTTCTTTTTCCCCTGCAAAATGGCCTCTCTTTGCGGCCACTCGCCCCGGCCCACCCTGACCACCCAACCTAAAAATTTCCAAATTTTGTTGGATTTCTCCAAAACTACAGTGGTCAGAAGCCAGATCCCAGCTCGTCCTTATAGCCCCAAAGGCCAGCTTTCACCTGATGCCCAGAGGTTGGCCAAATGACTTCTTTTTCCCCTGCAAAATGGCCTCTCTTTGCGGTCACTCGCCCTGGCCCACCCTGAGCACCCAACCTAAAAATTTCCAAATTTTGTTGGATTTCTCCAAAACTACAGTGGTCAGAAGCCAGATCCCAGCTCGGCCTTATAGCCCCAAACGCCAGCTTTCACCTGATGCCCAGAGGTTGGCCACATGACTTCTTTTTCCCCTGCAAAATGGCCTCTCTTTGCGGCCACTCGCCCTGGCCCACCCTGACCACCCAACCTAAAAATTTCCAAATTTTGTTGGATTTCTCCAAAACTACAGTGGTCAGAAGCCAGATCCCAGCTCGGCCTTATAGCCGCAAACGCCAGCTTTCACCTGATGCCCAGAGGTTGGCCAAATGACTTCTTTTTCCCCTGCAAAATGGCCTCTCTTTGCAGCCACTCGCCCTGGCCCACCCTGACCACCCAACCTAAAAATTTCCAAATTTTGTTGGATTTCTCCAAAACTACAGTGGTCAGAAGCCAGATCCCAGCTCGGCCTTATAGCCCCAAACGCCAGCTTTCACCTGATGCCCAGAGGTTGGCCAAATGACTTCTTTTTCCCCTGCAAAATGGCCTCTCTTTGCGGCCACTCGCCCTGGCCCACCCTGACCACCCAACCTAAAAATTGCCAAATTTTGTTGGATTTCTCCAAAACTACAGTGGTCAGAAGCCAGATCCCAGCTCGGCCTTATAGCCCCAAAGGCCAGCTTTCACCTGATGCCCAGAGGTTGGCCACATGACTTCTTTTTCCCCTGAAAAATGGCCTCTCTTTGCGGCCACCCGCCCTGGCCCGCCCTGACCACCCAACCTAAAAATTTCCAAATTTTGTTGGATTTCTCCAAAACTACAGTGGTCAGTAGCCAGATCCCAGCTCGGCCTTATAGCCCCAAAGGCCAGCTTTCACCTGATGCCCAGAGGTTGGCCACATGACTGCTTTTTCCCCTGCAAAATGGCCTCTCTTTGCGGCCACTCGCCCTGGCCCACCCTGACCACCCAACCTAAAAATTTCCAAATTTTGTTGGATTTCTCCAAAACTACAGTGGTCAGAAGCCAGATCCCAGCTCGGCCTTATAGCCCCAAACGCCACCTTTCATCTGATGCCCAGAGGTTGGCCAAATGACTTCTTTTTCCCCTGCAAAATGGCCTCTCTTTGCGGCCACTCGCCCTGGCCCACCCTGAGCACCCAACCTAAAAATTTCCAAATTTTGTTGGATTTCTCCAAAACTACAGTGGTCAGAAGCCAGATCCCAGCTCGGCCTTATAGCCCCAAACGCCCGCTTTCATCTGATGCCCAGAGGTTGGCCAAATGACTTCTTTTTCCCCTGCAAAATGGCCTCTCTTTGCGGCCACTCGCCCTGGCCCACCCTGACCACCCAACCTAAAAATTTCCAAATTTTGTTGGATTTCTCCAAAACTACAGTGGTCAGAAGCCAGATCCCAGCTCGGCCTTATAGCCCCAAACGCCAGCTTTCATCTGATGCCCAGAGGTTGGCCAAATGACTTCTTTTTCCCCTGCAAAATGGCCTCTCTTTGCGGCCACTCGCCCTGGCCCACCCTGACCACCCAACCTAAAAATTTCCAAATTTTGTTGGATTTCTCCAAAACTACAGTGGTCAGAAGCCAGATCCCAGCTCGGCCTTATAGCCCCAAACGCCACCTTTCATCTGATGCCCAGAGGTTGGCCAAATGACTTCTTTTTCCCCTGCAAAATGGCCTCTCTTTGCGGCCACTCGCCCTGGCCCACCGTGACCACCCAACCTAAAAATTTCCAAATTTTGTTGGATTTCTCCAAAACTACAGTGGTCAGAAGCCAGATCCCAGCTCGGCCTTATAGCCCCAAACGCCAGCTTTCACCTGATGCCCAGAGGTTGGCCACATGACTTCTTTTTCCCCTGCAAAATGGCCTCTCTTTGCGGCCACTCGCCCTGGCCCACCCTGAGCACCCAACCTAAAAATTTCCAAATTTTGTTGGATTTCTCCAAAACTACAGTGGTCAGAAGCCAGATCCCAGCTCGGCCTTATAGCCCCAAACGCCCGCTTTCATCTGATGCCCAGAGGTTGGCCAAATGACTTCTTTTTCCCCTGCAAAATGGCCTCTCTTTGCGGCCACTCGCCCTGGCCCACCCTGACCACCCAACCTAAAAATTGCCAAATTTTGCTGGATTTCTCCAAAACTACAGTGGTCAGAAGCTAGATGCCAGCTCGGCCTTATAGCCCCAAAGGCCAGCTTTCACCTGATGCCCAGAGGTTGGCCAAAGGACTTCTTTTTCCCCTGCAAAATGGCCTCTCTTTGCGGCCACTCGCCCTGGCCCACCCTGACCGCCCAACCTAAAAATTGCCAAATTTTGCTGGATTTCTCCAAAACTACAGTGGTCAGAAGCTAGATGCCAGCTCGGCCTTATAGCCCCAAAGGCCAGCTTTCACCTGATGCCCAGAGGTTGGCCAAAGGACTTCTTTTTCCCCTGCAAAATGGCCTCTCTTTGCGGCCACTCGCCCTGGCCCACCCTGACCACCCAACCTAAAAATTGCCAAATTTTGCTGGATTTCTCCAAAACTACAGTGGTCAGAAGCTAGATGCCAGCTCGGCCTTATAGCCCCAAAGGCCAGCTTTCACCTGATGCCCAGAGGTTGGCCAAAGGACTTCTTTTTCCCCTGCAAAATGGCCTCTCTTTGCGGCCACTCGCCCTGGCCCACCCTGACCGCCCAACCTAAAAATTGCCAAATTTTGCTGGATTTCTCCAAAACTACAGTGGTCAGAAGCTAGATGCCAGCTCGGCCTTATAGGCCCAAAGGCCAGCTTTCACCTGATGCCCAGAGGTTGGCCAAAGGACTTCTTTTTCCCCTGCAAAATGGCCTCTCTTTGCGGCCACTCGCCCTGGCCCACCCTGACCGCCCAACCTAAAAATTGCCAAATTTTGCTGGATTTCTCCAAAACTACAGTGGTCAGAAGCTAGATGCCAGCTCGGCCTTATAGCCCCAAAGGCCAGCTTTCACCTGATGCCCAGAGGTTGGCCAAAGGACTTCTTTTTCCCCTGCAAAATGGCCTCTCTTTGCGGCCACTCGCCCTGGCCCACCCTGACAACCCAACCTAAAAATTGCCAAATTTTGCTGGATTTCTCCAAAACTACAGTGGTCAGAAGCTAGATGCCAGCTCGGCCTTATAGCCCCAAAGGCCAGCTTTCACCTGATGCCCAGAGGTTGGCCAAAGGACTTCTTTTTCCCCTGCAAAATGGCCTCTCTTTGCGGCCACTCGCCCTGGCCCACCCTGACCACCCAACCTAAAAATTTCCAAATTTTGTTGGATTTCTCCAAAACTACAGTGGTCAGAAGAAAGATCCCAGCTCGGCCTTATAGCCCCAAATGCCAGCTTTCACCTGATGCCCAGAGGTTGGCCACATGACTTCTTTTTCCCCTGCAAAATGGCCTCTCTTTGCGGCCACTCACCCTGGCCCGCCCTGACCACCCAACCTAAAAATTTCCAAATTTTGTTGGATTTCTCCAAAACTACAGTGGTCAGAAGCCAGATCCCAGCTCGGCCTTATAGCCCCAAACGCCAGCTTTCACCTGATGCCCAGAGGTTGGCCACATGACTGCTTTTTCCCCTGCAAAATGGCCTCTCTTTGCGGCCACTCGCCCTGGCCCACCCTGAGCACCCAACCTAAAAATTTCCAAATTTTGTTGGATTTCTCCAAAACTACAGTGGTCAGAAGCCAGATCCCAGCTCGGCCTTATAGCCCCAAACGCCAGCTTTCATCTGATGCCCAGAGCTTGGCCAAATGACTTCTTTTTCCCCTGCAAAATGGCCTCTCTTTGCGGCCACTCGCCCTGGCCCACCCTGACCACCCAACCTAAAAATTTCCAAATTTTGTTGGATTTCTCCAAAACTACAGTGGTCAGAAGCCAGATCCCAGCTCGGCCTTATAGCCCCAAACGCCAGCTTTCATCTGATGCCCAGAGGTTGGCCAAATGACTTCTTTTTCCCCTGCAAAATGGCCTCTCTTTGCGGCCACTCGCCCTGGCCCACCCTGACCACCCAACCTAAAAATTTCCAAATTTTGCTGGATTTCTCCAAAACTACAGTGGTCAGAAGCTAGATCCCAGCTCGGCCTTATAGCCCCAAAGGCCAGCTTTCACCTGATGCCCAGAGGTTGGCCAAAGGACTTCTTTTTCCCCTGCAAAATGGCCTCTCTTTGCGGCCACTCGCCCTGGTCCACCCTGACCACCCAACCTAAAAATTTCCAAATTTTGTTGGATTTCTCCAAAACTACAGTGGTCAGAAGCCAGATCCCAGCTCGGCCTTATAGCCCCAAAGGCCAGCTTTCACCTGATGCCCAGAGGTTGGCCACATGACTTCTTTTTCCCCTGAAAAATGGCCTCTCTTTGCGGCCACCCGCCCTGGCCCGCCCTGACCACCCAACCTAAAAATTTCCAAATTTTGTTGGATTTCTCCAAAACTACAGTGGTCAGTAGCCAGATCCCAGCTCGGCCTTATAGCCCCAAACGCCAGCTTTCACCTGATGCCCAGAGGTTGGCCACATGACTGCTTTTTCCCCTGCAAAATGGCCTCTCTTTGCGGCCACTCGCCCTGGCCCACCCTGACCACCCAACCTAAAAATTTCCAAATTTTGTTGGATTTCTCCAAAACTACAGTGGTCAGAAGCCAGATCCCAGCTCGGCCTTATAGCCCCAAACGCCACCTTTCATCTGATGCCCAGAGCTTGGCCAAATGACTTCTTTTTCCCCTGCAAAATGGCCTCTCTTTGCGGCCACTCGCCCTGGTCCACCCTGACCACCCAACCTAAAAATTTCCAAATTTTGGTGGATTTCTCCAAAACTACAGTGGTCAGAAGCCAGATCCCAGCTCGGCCTTATAGCCCCAAACGCCAGCTTTCACCTGATGCCCAGAGGTTGGCCACATGACTGCTTTTTCCCCTGCAAAATGGCCTCTCTTTGCGGCCACTCGCCCTGGCCCACCCTGACCACCCAACCTAAAAATTTCCAAATTTTGTTGGATTTCTCCAAAACTACAGTGGTCAGAAGCCAGATCCCAGCTCGGCCTTATAGCCCCAAACGCCAGCTTTCATCTGATGCCCAGAGCTTGGCCAAATGACTTCTTTTTCCCCTGCAAAATGGCCTCTCTTTGCGGCCACTCGCCCTGGCCCACCCTGAGCACCCAACCTAAAAATTTCCAAATTTTGTTGGATTTCTCCAAAACTACAGTGGTCAGAAGCCAGATCCCAGCTCGGCCTTATAGCCCCAAACGCCCGCTTTCATCTGATGCCCAGAGGTTGGCCAAATGACTTCTTTTTCCCCTGCAAAATGGCCTCTATTTGCGGCCACTCGCCCTGGCCCACCCTGACCACCCAACCTAAAAATTTCCAAATTTTGTTGGATTTCTCCAAAACTACAGTGGTCAGAAGCCAGATCCCAGCTCGGCCTTATAGCCCCAAACGCCAGCTTTCATCTGATGCCCAGAGGTTGGCCAAATGACTTCTTTTTCCCCTGCAAAATGACCTCTCTTTGCGGCCACTCGCCCTGGCCCACCCTGACCACCCAACCTAAAAATTTCCAAATTTTGTTGGATTTCTCCAAAACTACAGTGGTCAGAAGCCAGATCCCAGCTCGGCCTTATAGCCCCAAACGCCACCTTTCATCTGATGCCCAGAGGTTGGCCAAATGACTTCTTTTTCCCCTGCAAAATGGCCTCTCTTTGCGGCCACTCGCCCTGGCCCACCCTGACCACCCAACCTAAAAATTTCCAAATTTTGTTGGATTTCTCCAAAACTACAGTGGTCAGAAGCCAGATCCCAGCTCGGCCTTATAGCCCCAAACGCCAGCTTTCACCTGATGCCCAGAGGTTGGCCACATGACTTCTTTTTCCCCTGCAAAATGGCCTCTCTTTGCGGCCACTCGCCCTGGCCCACCCTGAGCACCCAACCTAAAAATTTCCAAATTTTGTTGGATTTCTCCAAAACTACAGTGGTCAGAAGCCAGATCCCAGCTCGGCCTTATAGCCCCAAACGCCCGCTTTCATCTGATGCCCAGAGGTTGGCCAAATGACTTCTTTTTCCCCTGCAAAATGGCCTCTCTTTGCGGCCACTCGCCCTGGCCCACCCTGACCACCCAACCTAAAAATTGCCAAATTTTGCTGGATTTCTCCAAAACTACAGTGGTCAGAAGCTAGATGCCAGCTCGGCCTTATAGCCCCAAAGGCCAGCTTTCACCTGATGCCCAGAGGTTGGCCAAAGGACTTCTTTTTCCCCTGCAAAATGGCCTCTCTTTGCGGCCACTCGCCCTGGCCCACCCTGACCGCCCAACCTAAAAATTGCCAAATTTTGCTGGATTTCTCCAAAACTACAGTGGTCAGAAGCTAGATGCCAGCTCGGCCTTATAGCCCCAAAGGCCAGCTTTCACCTGATGCCCAGAGGTTGGCCAAAGGACTTCTTTTTCCCCTGCAAAATGGCCTCTCTTTGCGGCCACTCGCCCTGGCCCACCCTGACCACCCAACCTAAAAATTGCCAAATTTTGCTGGATTTCTCCAAAACTACAGTGGTCAGAAGCTAGATGCCAGCTCGGCCTTATAGCCCCAAAGGCCAGCTTTCACCTGATGCCCAGAGGTTGGCCAAAGGACTTCTTTTTCCCCTGCAAAATGGCCTCTCTTTGCGGCCACTCGCCCTGGCCCACCCTGACCGCCCAACCTAAAAATTGCCAAATTTTGCTGGATTTCTCCAAAACTACAGTGGTCAGAAGCTAGATGCCAGCTCGGCCTTATAGGCCCAAAGGCCAGCTTTCACCTGATGCCCAGAGGTTGGCCAAAGGACTTCTTTTTCCCCTGCAAAATGGCCTCTCTTTGCGGCCACTCGCCCTGGCCCACCCTGACCGCCCAACCTAAAAATTGCCAAATTTTGCTGGATTTCTCCAAAACTACAGTGGTCAGAAGCTAGATGCCAGCTCGGCCTTATAGCCCCAAAGGCCAGCTTTCACCTGATGCCCAGAGGTTGGCCAAAGGACTTCTTTTTCCCCTGCAAAATGGCCTCTCTTTGCGGCCACTCGCCCTGGCCCACCCTGACAACCCAACCTAAAAATTGCCAAATTTTGCTGGATTTCTCCAAAACTACAGTGGTCAGAAGCTAGATGCCAGCTCGGCCTTATAGCCCCAAAGGCCAGCTTTCACCTGATGCCCAGAGGTTGGCCAAAGGACTTCTTTTTCCCCTGCAAAATGGCCTCTCTTTGCGGCCACTCGCCCTGGCCCACCCTGACCACCCAACCTAAAAATTGCCAAATTTTGCTGGATTTCTCCAAAACTACAGTGGTCAGAAGCTAGATGCCAGCTCGGCCTTATAGCCCCAAAGGCCAGCTTTCACCTGATGCCCAGAGGTTGGCCAAAGGACTTCTTTTTCCCCTGCAAAATGGCCTCTCTTTGCGGCCACTCGCCCTGGCCCACCCTGACCGCCCAACCTAAAAATTGCCAAATTTTGCTGGATTTCTCCAAAACTACAGTGGTCAGAAGCTAGATGCCAGCTGGGCCTTATAGCCCCAAAGGCCAGCTTTCACCTGATGCCCAGAGGTTGGCCAAAGGACTTCTTTTTCCCCTGCAAAATGGCCTCTCTTTGCGGCCACTCGCCCTGGCCCACCCTGACCACCCAACCTAAAAATTGCCAAATTTTGCTGGATTTCTCCAAAACTACAGTGGTCAGAAGCTAGATGCCAGCTCGGCCTTATAGCCCCAAAGGGCCAGCTTTCACCTGATGCCCAGAGGTTGGCCAAAGGACTTCTTTTTCCCTGCAAAATGGCCTCTCTTTGCGGCCACTCGCCCTGGCCCACCCTGACCACCCAACCTAAAAATTGGCCAAATTTTGCTGGATTTCCTCCAAAACTACAGTGGTCAGAAGCTAGATGCCAGCTCGGCCTTATAGCCCCAAAGGCCAGCTTTCACCTGATGCCCAGAGGTTGGCCAAAGGACTTCTTTTTCCCCTGCAAAATGGCCTCTCTTTGCGGCCACTCGCCCTGGCCCACCCTGACCGCCCAACCTAAAAATTGCCAAATTTTGCTGGATTTCTCCAAAACTACAGTGGTCAGAAGCTAGATGCCAGCTCGGCCTTATAGCCCCAAAGGCCAGCTTTCACCTGATGCCCCAGAGGTTTGCCAAAGGACTTCTTTTTCCCCTGCAAAATGGCCTCTCTTTGCGGCCACTCGCCCTGGCCCACCCTGACCACCCCAACCGAAAAATTGCCAAATTTTGCTGGATTTCTCCAAAACTACAGTGGTCAGAAGCTAGATGCCAGCTCGGCCTTATAGCCCCAAAGGCCAGCTTTCACCTGATGCCCAGTAGGTTGGCCAAAGGACCTTCTTTTCTCCCCTGCAAAATGGCCTCTCTTTGCGGCCACTCGCCCTGGCCCACCCTGACCACCCAACCTAAAAATTGCCAAATTTTGCTGATTTCTCCAAAACTACAGTGGTCAGAAGCTAGATGCCAGCTCGGCCTTATAGCCCCCAAAGGCCAGCTTTCACCTGATGCCCAGAGGTTGGCCAAAGGACTTCTTTTTCCCCTGCAAAATGGCCTCTCTTTGCGGCCACTCGCCCTGGCCCACCCTGACCACCCAACCTAAAAATTGCCAAATTTTGCTGGATTTCTCCAAAACTACAGTGGTCAGAAGCTAGATCCCAGCTCGGCCTTATAGCCCCAAAGGCCAGCTTTCACCTGATGCCCAGAGGTTGGCCAAAGGACTTCTTTTTCCCCTGCAAAATGGCCTCTCTTTGCGGCCACTCGCCCTGGCCCACCCTGACCACCCAACCTAAAAATTTCCAAATTTTGTTGGATTTCTCCAAAACTTACAGTGGTCAGAAGCCAGATCCCAGCTCGGGCCTTATAGCCGCAAACGCCAGCTTTCATCTGATGCCCAGAGGTTGGCCAAATGACTTCTTTTTCCCTCTGCAAAATGGCCTCTCTTTGCGGCCACTCGCCCTGGTCCACCCCTGACCACCCAACCTAAAAATTTCCAAATTTTGTTGGATTTCTCCAAAACTACAGTGGTCAGAAGCCAGATCCCAGCTCGGCCTTATAGCCCCAAACGCCAGCTTTCATCTGATGCCCAGAGGTTGGCCACATGACTTCTTTTTCCCCTGCAAAATGGCCTCTCTTTGCGGCCACCCGCCCTGGCCCGCCCTGACCACCCAACCTAAAAATTTCCAAATTTTGTTGGATTTCTCCAAAACTACAGTGGTCAGAAGCCAGATCCCAGCTCGGCCTTATAGCCCCAAACGCCAGCTTTCACCTGATGCCCAGAGGTTGGCCACATGACTGCTTTTTCCCCCTGCAAAATGGCCTCTCTTTTGCGGCCACTCGCCCTGGCCCACCCTGACCACCTCCAACCTAAAAATTTCCAAATTTTGTTGGATTTCTCCAAAACTACAGTGGTCAGAAGCCAGATCCCAGCTCGGCCTTATAGCCCCAAACGCCACCTTTCAACCTGATGCCCAGAGGTTGGCCACATGACTTCTTTTTCCCCTGCAAAATGGCCTCTCTTTGCGGCCACTCGCCCTGGCCCACCCTGACCACCCAACCTAAAAATTTCCAAATTTTGTTGGATTTCTCCAAAACTACAGTGGTCAGAAGCCAGATCCCAGCTCGGCCTTATAGCCCCCAAACGCCAGCTTTCATCTGATGCCCAGAGGTTGGCCACATGACTGCTTTTTCCCCTGCAAAATGGCCTCTCTTTGCGGCCACCCGCCCTGGCCCGCCCTGACCACCCAACCTAAAAATTTCCAAATTTTGTTGGATTTCTCCAAAACTACAGTGGTCAGAAGCCAGATCCCAGCTCGGCCTTATAGCCCCAAACGCCAGCTTTCACCTGATGCCCAGAGGTTGGCCACATGACTGCTTTTTCCCCTGCAAAATGGCCTCTCTTTTGCGGCCACTCGCCCTGGCACACCACCCTGACCACCCCAACCTAAAAAATTTTCCAAATTTTGTTGGATTTCTCCAAAACTACAGTGGTCAGAAGCCAGATCCCAGCTCGGCCTTATAGCCCCAAACGCCAGTCTTTCATCTGATGCCCAGAGCTTGGCCAAATGACTTCTTTTTCCCCTGCAAAATGGCCTCTCTTTGCGGCCACTCGCCCTGGCCCACCCTGACCACCCAACCTAAAAATTTCCAAATTTTGTTGGATTTCTCCAAAACTACAGTGGTCAGAAGCCAGATCCCAGCTCGGCCTTATAGCCCCAAACGCCAGCTTTCATCTGATGCCCAGAGGTTGGCCAAATGACTTCTTTTTCCCCTGCAAAATGGCCTCTCCTTTGCGGCCACTCGCCCTGGCCCACCCTGACCACCCAACCTAAAAATTTCCAAATTTTGTTGGATTTCTCCAAAACTACAGTGGTCAGAAGCCAGATCCCAGCTCGGCCTTATAGCCCCAAATGCCAGCTTTCACCTGATGCCCAGAGGTTGGCCACATGACTTCTTTTTCCCCCTGCAAAATGGCCTCTCTTTGCGGCCACTCGCCCTGGCCCACCCTGACCACCCAACCTAAAAATTGCCAAATTTTGCTGGATTTCTCCAAAACTACAGTGGTCAGAAAGCTAGATGCCAGCTCGGCCTTATAGCCCCAAAGGCCAGCTTTCACCTGATGCCCAGAGGTTGGCCAAAGGACTTCTTTTTCCCCTGCAAAATGGCCTCTCTTTGCGGCCACTCGCCCTGGCCCACCCTGACCGGACCACAACCTAAAAATTGCCAAATTTTTGCTGGATTTCTCCAAAACTACAGTGGTCAGAAGCTAGATGCCAGCTCGGCCTTATAGGCCCAAAGGGCCAAGCTTTCACCTGATGCCCAGAGGTGGCCAAAGGACTTCTTTTTTCCCCTGCAAAATGGCCTCTCTTTGCGGCCACTCGCCCCTGGCCCACCCTGACCGCCCAACCTAAAAATTGCCAAATTTTGCTGGATTTCTCCAAAAACTACAAGTGGTCAGAAGCTAGATGCCAGCTCGGCCTTATAGCCCCAAAGGCCAGCTTTCACCTGATGCCTCCAGAGGTTGGGCCAAAGGACTTCTTTTTCCCCTGCAAAATGGCCTCTCTTTGCGGCCACTTCGCCCTG
>NW_026990063.1:0-42827 GCF_036417665.1 Passer domesticus | reverse complement strand
CAACAAAATTTGGAAATTTTTAGGTTGGGTGGTCACGGTGGGCCAGGGCGAGTGGCCGCAAAGAGAGGCCATTTTGCAGGGAAAAAGAAGTCATTTGGCCAACCTCTGGGCATCAGATGAAAGGTGGCGTTTGGGGCTATAAGGCCGAGCTGGGATCTGGCTTCTGACCACTGTAGTTTTGGAGAAATCCAACAAAATTTGGAAATTTTTAGGTTGGGTGGTCAGGGTGGGCCAGGGCGAGTGGCCGCAAAGAGAGGCCATTTTGCAGGGGGAAAAAGAAGTCATTTGGCCAAGCTCTGGGCATCAGATGAAAGCTGGCGTTTGGGGCTATAAGGCCGAGCTGGGATCTGGCTTCTGACCACTGTAGTTTTGGAGAAATCCAACAAAATTTGGAAATTTTTAGGTTGGGTGGTCAGGGTGGGCCAGGGCGAGTGGCCGCAAAGAGAGGCCATTTTGCAGGGGAAAAAGAAGTCATTTGGCCAACCTCTGGGCATCAGATGAAAGCGGGCGTTTGGGGCTATAAGGCCGAGCTGGGATCTGGCTTCTGACCACTGTAGTTTTGGAGAAATCCAACAAAATTTGGAAATTTTTAGGTTGGGTGGTCAGGGTGGGCCAGGGCGAGTGGCCGCAAAGAGAGGCCATTTTGCAGGGGAAAAAGCAGTCATGTGGCCAAGCTCTGGGCATCAGGTGAAAGCTGGCGTTTGGGGCTATAAGGCCGAGCTGGGATCTGGCTTCTGACCACTGTAGTTTTGGAGAAATCCAACAAAATTTGGAAATTTTTAGGTTGGGTGGTCAGGTGGGCCAGGGCGAGTGGCCGCAAAGAGAGGCCATTTTGCAGGGGAAAAAGAAGTCATTTGGCCAACCTCTGGGCATCAGATGAAAGGTGGCGTTTGGGGCTATAAGGCCGAGCTGGGATCTGGCTTCTGACCACTGTAGTTTTGGAGAAATCCAACAAAATTTGGAAATTTTTAGGTTGGGTGGTCAGGGTGGGCCAGGGCGAGTGGCTGCAAAGAGAGGCCATTTTGCAGGGGAAAAAGCAGTCATGTGGCCAACCTCTGGGCATCAGGTGAAAGCTGGCGTTTGGGGCTATAAGGCCGAGCTGGGATCTGGCTTCTGACCACTGTAGTTTTGGAGAAATCCAACAAAATTTGGAAATTTTTAGGTTGGGTGGTCAGGGCGGGCCAGGGCGGGTGGCCGCAAAGAGAGGCCATTTTGCAGGGGAAAAAGAAGTCATGTGGCCAACCTCTGGCATCAGATGAAAGCTGGCGTTTGGGGCTATAAGGCCGAGCTGGGTTCTGGCTTCTGACCACTGTAGTTTTGGAGAAATCAAAAAAATTTGGAAATTTTTAGGTTGGGTGGTCAGGGTGGGCCAGGGCGAGTGGCCGCAAAGAGAGGCCATTTGCAGGGGAAAAAGAAGTCATTTGGCCAACCTCTGGGCATCAGGTGAAAGCTGGCGTTTGGGCTATAAGGCCGAGCTGGGATCTGGCTTCTGACCACTGTAGTTTTGGAGAAATCCAACAAAATTTGGAAATTTTAGGTTGGGTGCTCAGGGTGGGCCAGGGCGAGTGGCCGTAAAGAGAGGCCATTTTGCAGGGGAAAAAGAAGTCATTTGGCCAAGCTCTGGGCATCAGATGAAAGCTGGCGTTTTGGGGCTATAAGGTCGAGCTGGGATCTGGCTTCTGACCACTGTAGTTTTGGAGAATCCAACAAAATTTGGAAATTTTTAGGTTGGGTGGTCAGGGTGGGCCAGGGCGAGTGGCCGCAAAGAGAGGGCCATTTTGCAGGGGAAAAAGCAGTCATGTGGCCAACCTCTGGGGCATCAGGTGAAAGCTGGCCTTTGGGGCTATAAGGCCGAGCTGGGATCTGGCTTCTGACCACTGTAGTTTTGGAGAAATCCAACAAAATTTGGAAATTTTTAGGTTGGGTGGTCAGGGTGGGCCAGGGCGAGTGGCCGCAAAAGAGGCCATTTTGCAGGGGAAAAAGAAGTCATGTGGCCAACCTCTGGGCATCAGGTGAAAGCTGGCATTTGGGGCTATAAGGCCGAGCTGGGATCTTTCTTCTGACCACTGTAGTTTTGGAGAAATCCAACAAAATTTGGAATTTTTAGGTTGGGTGGTCAGGGTGGGCCAGGGCGAGTGGCCGCAAAGAGAGGCCATTTTGCAGGGGAAAAAGAAGTCATTTGGCCAACCTCTGGGCATCAGATGAAAGCTGGCGTTTGGGGCTATAAGGCCGAGCTGGATCTGGCTTCTGACCACTGTAGTTTTGGAGAAATCCAACAAAATTTGGAAATTTTTAGGTTGGGTGCTCAGGGTGGGCCAGGGCGAGTGGCCGCAAAGAGAGGCCATTTTGCAGGGGAAAAAGAAGTCATGTGGCCAACCTCTGGGCATCAGGTGAAAGCTGGCATTTGGGGCTATAAGGCCGAGCTGGGATCTGGCTTCTGACCACTGTAGTTTTGGAGAAATCCAACAAATTTGGAAATTTTTAGGTTGGGTGGTCAGGGTGGGCCAGGGCGAGTGGCCGCAAAGAGAGCCATTTTGCAGGGGAAAAAGAAGTCATTTGGCCAACCTCTGGGCATCAGATGAAAGCTGGCGTTTGGGGCTATAAGGGCCGAGCTGGGATCTGGCTTCTGACCACTGTAGTTTTGGAGAAATCCAACAAAATTTGGAAATTTTTAGGTTGGGTGCTCAGGGTGGGCCAGGGCGAGTGGCCGCAAAGAGAGGCCATTTTGCAGGGGAAAAAGAAGTCATTTGGCCAAGCTCTGGGCATCAGATGAAAGCTGGCGTTTGGGGCTATAAGGCCGAGCTGGATCTGGCTTCTGACCACTGTAGTTTTGGAGAAATCCAACAAAATTTGGAATTTTTAGGTTGGGTGGTCAGGGTGGGCCAGGGCGAGTGGCCGCAAAGAGAGGCCATTTTGCAGGGGAAAAAGCAGTCATGTGGCCAACCTCTGGGCATCAGGTGAAAGCTGGCGTTTGGGGCTATAAGGCCGAGCTGGGATCTGGCTTCTGACCACTGTAGTTTTGGAGAAATCCAACAAAATTTGGAAATTTTTAGGTTGGGTGGTCAGGGCGGGCCAGGGCGGGTGGCCGCAAAGAGAGGCCATTTTGCAGGGGAAAAAGAAGTCATGTGGCCAACCTCTGGGCATCAGATGAAAGCTGGCGTTTGGGGGCTATAAGGCCGAGCTGGGATCTGGCTTCTGACCACTGTAGTTTTGGAGAAATCCAACAAAATTTGGAAATTTTTAGGTTGGGTGGTCAGGGTGGACCAGGGCGAGTGGCCGCAAAGAGAGGCCATTTTGCAGGGGAAAAAGAAGTCATTTGGCCAACCTCTGGGCATCAGATGAAAGGTGGCGTTTGGGGCTATAAGGCCGAGCTGGGATCTGGCTTCTGACCACTGTAGTTTTGGAGAAATCCAACAAAATTTGGAAATTTTTAGTTGGGTGGTCAGGGTGGGCCAGGGCGAGTGGCCGCAAAGAGAGGCCATTTTGCAGGGGAAAAAAGCAGTCATGTGGCCAACCTCTGGGCATCAGGTGAAAGCTGGCGTTTGGGGCTATAAGGCCGAGCTGGGATCTGGCTACTGACCACTGTAGTTTTGGAGAAATCCAACAAAATTTGGAAATTTTTAGGTTGGGTGGTCAGGGCGGGCCAGGGCGGGGTGGCCGCAAAGAGAGGCCAATTTTCAGGGGAAAAAGAAGTCATGTGGCCCAACCTCTGGGCATCAGGTGAAAGCTGGCGTTTGGGGCTATAAGGCCGAGCTGGGATCTGGCTTCTGACCACTGTAGTTTTGGAGAAATCCAACAAAATTTGGAAATTTTTAGGTTGGGTGGTCAGGTGGACCAGGGCGAGTGGCCGCAAAGAGAGGCCATTTTGCAGGGGAAAAAGAAGTCCTTTGGCCAACCACTGGGCATCAGGTGAAAGCTGGCCTTTGGGGCTATAAGGCCGAGCTGGGATCTAGCTTCTGACCACTGTAGTTTTGGAGAAATCCAACAAAATTTGGAATTTTTAGGTTGGGTGGTCAGGGTGGGCCAGGGCGAGTGGCCGCAAAGAGAGGCCATTTTGCAGGGGAAAAAGAAGTCATTTGGCCAACCTCTGGGCATCAGATGAAAGCTGGCGTTTGGGGCTATAAGGCCGAGCTGGGATCTGGCTTCTGACCACTGTAGTTTTGGAGAAATCCAACAAAATTTGGAAATTTTTAGGTTGGGTGGTCAGGGTGGGCCAGGGCGAGTGGCCGCAAAGAGAGGCCATTTTGCAGGGGAAAAAGCAGTCATGTGGCCAACCTCTGGGCATCAGGTGAAAGCTGGGCCTTTGGGGCTATAAGGCCGAGCTGGGATCTGGCTACTGACCACTGTAGTTTTGGAGAAATCCAACAAAATTTGGAAATTTTTAGGTTGGGTGGTCAGGGCGGGCCAGGGGCGGGTGGCCGCAAAGAGAGGCCAATTTTCAGGGGAAAAAGAAGTCATGTGGCCAACCTCTGGGCATCAGGTGAAAGCTGGCGTTTGGGGCTATAAGGCCGAGCTGGGATCTGGCTTCTGACCACTGTAGTTTTGGAGAAATCCAACAAAATTTGGAAATTTTTAGGTTGGGTGGTCAGGGTGGGCCAGGGCGAGTGGCCGCAAAGAGAGGCCATTTTGCAGGGGAAAAAGAAGTCCTTGGCCAACCTCTGGGCATCAGGTGAAAGCTGGCCTTTGGGGCTATAAGGCCGAGCTGGGATCTAGCTTCTGACCACTGTAGTTTTGGAGAAATCCAACAAAATTTGGAAATTTTTAGGTTGGGTGGTCAGGGTGGGCCAGGGCGAGTGGCCGCAAAGAGAGGCCATTTTGCAGGGGAAAAAGAAGTCATTTGGCCAACCTCTGGGCATCAGATGAAAGCTGGCGTTTGGGGCTATAAGGCCGAGCTGGGATCCTGGCTTCTGACCACTGTAGTTTTGGAGAAATCCAACAAAATTTGGAAATTTTTAGGTTGGGTGGTCAGGTGGGCCAGGGCGAGTGGCCGCAAAGAGAGGCCATTTTGCAGGGGAAAAGAAGTCATTTGGCCAAGCTCTGGGCATCAGATGAAAGCTGGCGTTTGGGGCTATAAGGGCCGAGCTGGGATCTGGCTTCTGACCACTGTAGTTTTGGAGAAAATCCAACAAAATTTGGAAATTTTTAGGTTGGGTGGTCAGGGTGGGCCAGGGCGAGTGGCCGCAAAGAGAGGCCATTTTGCAGGGGAAAAAGCAGTCATGTGGCCAACCTCTGGGCATCAGGTGAAAGCTGGCGTTTGGGGCTATAGGCCGAGCTGGGATCTGGCTTCTGACCACTGTAGTTTTGGAGAAATCCAACAAAATTTGGAAATTTTTAGGTTGGGTGGTCAGGGCGGGCCAGGGCGGGTGGCCGCAAAGAGAGGCCATTTTGCAGGGGAAAAAGAAGTCATGTGGCCAACCTCTGGGCATCAGGTGAAAGCTGGCATTTGGGGCTATAAGGCCGAGCTGGGATCTTTCTTCTGACCACTGTAGTTTTGGAGAAATCAACAAAATTTGGAAATTTTTAGGTTGGGTGGTCAGGGTGGGCAGGGCGAGTGGCCGCAAAGAGAGGCCCATTTTGCAGGGGAAAAAGAAGTCATTTGGCCAACCTCTGGGCATCAGATGAAAGCTGGCGTTTGGGGCTATAAGGCCGAGCTGGGATCTGGCTTCTGACCACTGTAGTTTTGGAGAAATCCAACAAAATTTGGAAATTTTTAGGTTGGGTGCTCAGGGTGGGCCAGGGCGAGTGGCCGCAAAGAGAGGCCATTTTGCAGGGGAAAAAGAAGTCATGTGGCCAACCTCTGGGCATCAGGTGAAAGCTGGCATTTGGGGCTATAAGGGCCGAGCTGGGATCTGGCTTCTGACCACTGTAGTTTTGGAGAAATCCAACAAAATTTGGAAATTTTAGGTTGGGTGGTCAGGGTGGGCCAGGGCGAGTGGCCGCAAAGAGAGGCCATTTTGCAGGGGAAAAAGAAGTCATTTGGCCAACCTCTGGGCATCAGATGAAAGCTGGCGTTTGGGGCTATAAGGCCGAGCTGGGATCTGGCTTCTGACCACTGTAGTTTTGGAGAAATCCAACAAAATTTGGAAATTTTTAGGTTGGGTGGTCAGGGTGGGCCAGGGCGAGTGGCCGCAAAGAGAGGCCATTTTGCAGGGAAAAAGAAGTCATTTGGCCAAGCTCTGGGCATCAGATGAAAGCTGGCGTTTGGGGCTATAAGGCCGAGCTGGGATCTGGCTTCTGACCACTGTAGTTTTGGAGAAATCCAACAAAATTTGGAAATTTTTAGGTTGGGTGGTCAGGGTGGGCCAGGGCGAGTGGCCGCAAAGAGAGGCCATTTTGCAGGGGAAAAAGCAGTCATGTGGCCAACCTCTGGGCATCAGGTGAAAGCTGGCGTTTGGGGCTATAAGGCCGAGCTGGGATCTGGCTTCTGACCACTGTAGTTTTGGAGAAATCCAACAAAATTTGGAAATTTTTAGGTTGGGTGGTCAGGGCGGGCCAGGGCGGGTGGCCGCAAAGAGAGGCCATTTTGCAGGGGAAAAAGCAGTCATGTGGCCAACCTCTGGGCATCAGATGAAAGCTGGCGTTTGGGGCTATAAGGCCGAGCTGGGATCTGGCTTCTGACCACTGTAGTTTTGGAGAAATCCAACAAAATTTGGAAATTTTTAGGTTGGGTGGTCAGGGTGGGCCAGGGCGAGTGGCCGCAAAGAGAGGCCATTTTGCAGGGGAAAAAGAAGTCATGTGGCCAACCTCTGGGCATCAGGTGAAAGGTGGCGTTTGGGGCTATAAGGCCGAGCTGGGATCTGGCTTCTGACCACTGTAGTTTTGGAGAAATCCAACAAAATTTGGAAATTTTTAGGTTGGGTGGTCAGGGTGGGCCAGGGCGAGTGGCCGCAAAGAGAGGCCATTTTGCAGGGGAAAAAGCAGTCATGTGGCCAACCTCTGGGCATCAGGTGAAAGCTGGCGTTTGGGGCTATAAGGCCGAGCTGGGATCTGGCTTCTGACCACTGTAGTTTTGGAGAAATCCAACAAAATTTGGAAATTTTTAGGTTGGGTGGTCAGGCGGGCCAGGGCGGGTGGCCGCAAAGAGAGGCCATTTTGCAGGGGAAAAAGAAGTCATGTGGCCAACCTCTGGGCATCAGATGAAAGCTGGCGTTTGGGGCTATAAGGCCGAGCTGGGATCTGGCTTCTGACCACTGTAGTTTTGGAGAAATCCAACAAAATTTGGAAATTTTTAGGTTGGGTGGTCAGGGTGGACCAGGGCGAGTGGCCGCAAAGAGAGGCCATTTTGCAGGGAAAAAGAAGTCATTTGGCCAACCTCTGGGCATCAGATGAAAGCTGGCGTTTGCGGCTATAAGGCCGAGCTGGGATCTGGCTTCTGACCACTGTAGTTTTGGAGAAATCCAACAAAATTTGGAAATTTTTAGGTTGGGTGGTCAGGGTGGGCCAGGGCGAGTGGCCGCAAAGAGAGGCCATTTTGCAGGGGAAAAAGAAGTCCTTTGGCCAACCTCTGGGCATCAGGTGAAAGCTGGCCTTTGGGGCTATAAGGCCGAGCTGGCATCTAGCTTCTGACCACTGTAGTTTTGGAGAAATCCAGCAAAATTTGGCAATTTTTAGGTTGGGTGGTCAGGGTGGGCCAGGGCGAGTGGCCGCAAAGAGAGGCCATTTTGCAGGGGAAAAAGAAGTCCTTTGGCCAACCTCTGGGCATCAGGTGAAAGCTGGCCTTTGGGGCTATAAGGCCGAGCTGGCATCTAGCTTCTGACCACTGTAGTTTTGGAGAAATCCAGCAAAATTTGGCAATTTTTAGGTTGGGTGGTCAGGGTGGGCCAGGGCGAGTGGCCGCAAAGAGAGGCCATTTTGCAGGGGAAAAAGAAGTCCTTTGGCCAACCTCTGGGCATCAGGTGAAAGCTGGCCTTTGGGGCTATAAGGCCGAGCTGGCATCTAGCTTCTGACCACTGTAGTTTTGGAGAAATCCAGCAAAATTTGGCAATTTTTCGGTTGGGTGGTCAGGGTGGGCCAGGGCGAGTGGCCGCAAAGAGAGGCCATTTTGCAGGGAAAAAGAAGTCCTTTGGCCAACCTCTGGGCATCAGGTGAAAGCTGGCCTTGGGGCTATAAGGCCGAGCTGGCATCTAGCTTCTGACCACTGTAGTTTTGGAGAAATCCAGCAAAATTTGGCAATTTTTAGGTTGGGCGGTCAGGGTGGGCCAGGGCGAGTGGCCGCAAAGAGAGGCCATTTTGCAGGGGAAAAAGAAGTCCTTTGGCCAACCTCTGGGCATCAGGTGAAAGCTGGCCTTTGGGGCTATAAGGCCGAGCTGGCATCTAGCTTCTGACCACTGTAGTTTTGGAGAAATCCAGCAAAATTTGGCAATTTTTAGGTTGGGTGGTCAGGGTGGGCCAGGGCGAGTGGCCGCAAAGAGAGGCCATTTTGCAGGGGAAAAAGAAGTCCTTTGGCCAACCTCTGGGCATCAGGTGAAAGCTGGCCTTTGGGGCTATAAGGCCGAGCTGGCATCTAGCTTCTGACCACTGTAGTTTTGGAGAAATCCAGCAAAATTTGGCAATTTTTAGGTTGGGTGGTCAGGGTGGGCCAGGGCGAGTGGCCGCAAAGAGAGGCCATTTGCAGGGGAAAAAGAAGTCCTTTGGCCAACCTCTGGGCATCAGGTGAAAGCTGGCCTTTGGGGCTATAAGGCCCAGCTGGCATCTAGCTTCTGACCACTGTAGTTTTTGGAGAAATCCAGCAAAATTTGGCAATTTTTAGGTTGGGCGGTCAGGGTGGGCCAGGGCGAGTGGCCGCAAAGAGAGGCCATTTTGCAGGGGAAAAAGAAGTCCTTTGGCCAACCTCTGGGCATCAGGTGAAAGCTGGCCTTTGGGGCTATAAGGCCGAGCTGGCATCTAGCTTCTGACCACTGTAGTTTTGGAGAAATCCAGCAAAATTTGGCAATTTTTAGGTTGGGTGGTCAGGGTGGGCCAGGGCGAGTGGCCGCCAAAGAGAGGCCATTTTGCAGGGGAAAAAGAAGTCCTTTGGCCAACCTCTGGGCATCAGGTGAAAGCTGGCCTTTGGGGCTATAAGGCCGAGCTGGCATCTAGCTTCTGACCACTGTAGTTTTGGAGAAATCCAGCAAAATTTGGCAATTTTAGGTTGGGTTGTCAGGGTGGGCCAGGGCGAGTGGCCGCAAAGAGAGGCCATTTTGCAGGGGAAAAAGAAGTCCTTTGGCCAACCTCTGGGCATCAGGTGAAAGCTGGCCTTTGGGGCTATAAGGCCGAGCTGGCATCTAGCTTCTGACCACTGTAGTTTTGGAGAAATCCAGCAAAATTTGGCAATTTTTCGGTTGGGCGGTCAGGGTGGGCCAGGGCGAGTGGCCGCAAAGAGAGGCCATTTTGCAGGGGAAAAAGAAGTCCTTTGGCCAACCTCTGGGCATCAGGTGAAAGCTGGCCTTTGGGCCTATAAGGCCGAGCTGGCATCTAGCTTCTGACCACTGTAGTTTTGGAGAAATCCAGCAAAATTTGGCAATTTTTAGGTTGGGCGGTCAGGGTGGGCCAGGGCGAGTGGCCGCAAAGAGAGGCCATTTTGCAGGGGAAAAAGAAGTCCTTTGGCCAACCTCTGGGCATCAGGTGAAAGCTGGCCTTTGGGGCTATAAGGCCGAGCTGGCATCTAGCTTCTGACCACTGTAGTTTTGGAGAAATCCAGCAAAATTTGGCAATTTTTAGGTTGGGTGGTCAGGGTGGGCCAGGGCGAGTGGCCGCAAAGAGAGGCCATTTTGCAGGGAAAAAGAAGTCCTTTGGCCAACCTCTGGGCATCAGGTGAAAGCTGGCCTTTGGGGCTATAAGGCCGAGCTGGCATCTAGCTTCTGACCACTGTAGTTTTGGAGAAATCCAGCAAAATTTGGCAATTTTTAGGTTGGGCGGTCAGGGTGGGCCAGGGCGAGTGGCCGCAAAGAGAGGCCATTTTGCAGGGGAAAAAGAAGTCCTTTGGCCAACCTCTGGGCATCAGGTGAAAGCTGGCCTTTGGGGCTATAAGGCCGAGCTGGCATCTAGCTTCTGACCACTGTAGTTTTGGAGAAATCCAGCAAAATTTGGCAATTTTTAGGTTGGTGGTCAGGTGGGCCAGGGCGAGTGGCCGCAAAGAGAGGCCATTTTGCAGGGGAAAAAGAAGTCATTTGGCCAACCTCTGGGCATCAGATGAAAGCGGGCGTTTGGGGCTATAAGGCCGAGCTGGGATCTGGCTTCTGACCACTGTAGTTTTGGAGAAATCCAACAAAATTTGGAAATTTTTAGGTTGGGTGGTCAGGGTGGGCCAGGGCGAGTGGCCGCAAAGAGAGGCCATTTTGCAGGGGAAAAAGAAGTCATGTGGCCAACCTCTGGGCATCAGGTGAAAGCTGGCGTTTGGGGC
Organism: Passer domesticus; assembly: GCF_036417665.1. Lineage (NCBI taxonomy): Eukaryota > Metazoa > Chordata > Aves > Passeriformes > Passeridae > Passer > Passer domesticus. The sequence continues at coordinate 32,446 of NW_026990063.1, read as the reverse complement.
TATAAGGCCGAGCTGGGATCTGGCTTCTGACCACTGTAGTTTTGGAGAAATCCAACAAAATTTGGAAATTTTTAGGTTGGGTGGTCAGGGTGGGCCAGGGCGAGTGGCCGCAAAGAGAGGCCATTTTGCAGGGGAAAAAGAAGTCATTTGGCCAACCTCTGGGCATCAGATGAAAGGTGGCGTTTGGGGCTATAAGGCCGAGCTGGATCTGGCTTCTGACCACTGTAGTTTTGGAGAAATCCAACAAAATTTGGAATTTTTAGGTTGGGTGGTCAGGGTGGGCCAGGGCGAGTGGCCGCAAAGAGAGGTCATTTTGCAGGGGAAAAAGAAGTCATTTGGCCAACCTCTGGGCATCAGATGAAAGCTGGCGTTTGGGGCTATAAGGCCGAGCTGGGATCTGGCTTCTGACCACTGTAGTTTTGGAGAAATCCAACAAAATTTGGAAATTTTTAGGTTGGGTGGTCAGGGTGGGCCAGGGCGAGTGGCCGCAAATAGAGGCCATTTTGCAGGGAAAAAGAAGTCATTTGGCCAACCTCTGGGCATCAGATGAAAGCGGGCGTTTGGGGCTATAAGGCCGAGCTGGGATCTGGCTTCTGACCACTGTAGTTTTGGAGAAATCCAACAAAATTTGGAAATTTTTAGGTTGGGTGCTCAGGGTGGGCCAGGGCGAGTGGCCGCAAAGAGAGGCCATTTTGCAGGGGAAAAAGAAGTCATTTGGCCAAGCTCTGGGCATCAGATGAAAGCTGGCGTTTGGGGCTATAAGGCCGAGCTGGGATCTGGCTTCTGACCACTGTAGTTTTGGAGAAATCCAACAAAATTTGGAAATTTTTAGGTTGGGTGGTCAGGGTGGGCCAGGGCGAGTGGCCGCAAAGAGAGGCCATTTGCAGGGGAAAAAGCAGTCATGTGGCCAACCTCTGGCATCAGGTGAAAGCTGGCGTTTGGGGCTATAAGGCCGAGCTGGGATCTGGCTTCTGACCACTGTAGTTTGGAGAAATCCACCAAAATTTGGAAATTTTAGGTTGGGTGGTCAGGGTGGACCAGGGCGAGTGGCCGCAAAGAGAGGCCATTTTGCAGGGGAAAAAGAAGTCATTTGGCCAAGCTCTGGGCATCAGATGAAAGGTGGCGTTTGGGGCTATAAGGCCGAGCTGGATCTGGCTTCTGACCACTGTAGTTTTGGAGAAATCCAACAAAATTTGGAAATTTTTAGGTTGGGTGGTCAGGGTGGGCCAGGGCGAGTGGCCGCAAAGAGAGGCCATTTTGCAGGGGAAAAAGCAGTCATGTGGCCAACCTCTGGGCATCAGGTGAAAGCTGGCGTTTGGGGCTATAAGGCCGAGCTGGGATCTGGCTACTGACCACTGTAGTTTTGGAGAAATCCAACAAAATTTGGAAATTTTTAGGTTGGGTGGTCAGGGCGGGCCAGGGCGGGTGGCCGCAAAGAGAGGCCATTTTTCAGGGGAAAAAGAAGTCATGTGGCCAACCTCTGGGCATCAGGTGAAAGCTGGCCTTTGGGGCTATAAGGCCGAGCTGGGATCTGGCTTCTGACCACTGTAGTTTTGGAGAAATCCAACAAATTTGGAAATTTTTAGGTTGGGTGGTCAGGGTGGACCAGGGCGAGTGGCCGCAAAGAGAGGCCATTTTGCAGGGGAAAAAGAAGTCCTTTGGCCAACCTCTGGGCATCAGGTGAAAGCTGGCCTTTGGGGCTATAAGGCCGAGCTGGGATCTAGCTTCTGACCACTGTAGTTTTGGAGAAATCCAACAAAATTTGGAAATTTTTAGGTTGGGTGGTCAGGGTGGGCCAGGGCGAGTGGCCGCAAAGAGAGGCCATTTTGCAGGGGAAAAAGAAGTCATTTGGCCAACCTCTGGGCATCAGATGAAAGCTGGCGTTTGGGGCTATAAGGCCGAGCTGGGATCTGGCTTCTGACCACTGTAGTTTTGGAGAAATCCAACAAAATTTGGAAATTTTTAGGTTGGGTGGTCAGGGTGGGCCAGGGCGAGTGGCCGCAAAGAGAGGCCATTTTGCAGGGGAAAAAGAAGTCATTTGGCCAAGCTCTGGGCATCAGATGAAAGCTGGCGTTTGGGGCTATAAGGCCGAGCTGGGATCTGGCTTCTGACCACTGTAGTTTTGGAGAAATCCAACAAAATTTGGAAATTTTTAGGTTGGGTGGTCAGGGTGGGCCAGGGCGAGTGGCCGCAAAGAGAGGCCATTTTGCAGGGGAAAAAGCAGTCATGTGGCCAACCTCTGGGCATCAGGTGAAAGCTGGCGTTTGGGGCTATAAGGCCGAGCTGGGATCTGGCTTCTGACCACTGTAGTTTTGGAGAAATCCAACAAAATTTGGAAATTTTTAGGTTGGGTGGTCAGGGCGGGCCAGGGCGGGTGGCCGCAAAGAGAGGCCATTTTGCAGGGGAAAAAGAAGTCATGTGGCCAACCTCTGGGCATCAGGTGAAAGCTGGCATTTGGGGCTATAAGGCCGAGCTGGGATCTTTCTTCTGACCACTGTAGTTTTGGAGAAATCCAACAAAATTTGGAAATTTTTAGGTTGGGTGGTCAGGGTGGGCCAGGGCGAGTGGCCGCAAAGAGAGGCCATTTTGCAGGGGAAAAAGAAGTCCTTTGGCCAACCTCTGGGCATCAGGTGAAAGCTGGCCTTTGGGGCTATAAGGCCGAGCTGGCATCTAGCTTCTGACCACTGTAGTTTTGGAGAAATCCAGCAAAATTTGGCAATTTTTAGGTTGGGTTGTCAGGGTGGGCCAGGGCGAGTGGCCGCAAAGAGAGGCCATTTTGCAGGGGAAAAAGAAGTCCTTTGGCCAACCTCTGGGCATCAGGTGAAAGCTGGCCTTTGGGGCTATAAGGCCGAGCTGGCATCTAGCTTCTGACCACTGCAGTTTTGGAGAAATCCAGCAAAATTTGGCAATTTTTAGGTTGGGCGGTCAGGGTGGGCCAGGGCGAGTGGCCGCAAAGAGAGGCCATTTTGCAGGGGAAAAAGAAGTCCTTTGGCCAACCTCTGGGCATCAGGTGAAAGCTGGCCTTTGGGCCTATAAGGCCGAGCTGGCATCTAGCTTCTGACCACTGTAGTTTTGGAGAAATCCAGCAAAATTTGGCAATTTTTAGGTTGGGCGGTCAGGGTGGGCCAGGGCGAGTGGCCGCAAAGAGAGGCCATTTTGCAGGGGAAAAAGAAGTCCTTTGGCCAACCTCTGGGCATCAGGTGAAAGCTGGCCTTTGGGGCTATAAGGCTGAGCTGGCATCTAGCTTCTGACCACTGTAGTTTTGGAGAAATCCAGCAAAATTTGGCAATTTTTAGGTTGGGTGGTCAGGGTGGGCCAGGGCGAGTGGCCGCAAAGAGAGGCCATTTTGCAGGGGAAAAAGAAGTCCTTTGGCCAACCTCTGGGCATCAGGTGAAAGCTGGCCTTTGGGGCTATAAGGCCGAGCTGGCATCTAGCTTCTGACCACTGTAGTTTTGGAGAAATCCAGCAAAATTTGGCAATTTTTAGGTTGGGCGGTCAGGGTGGGCCAGGGCGAGTGGCCGCAAAGAGAGGCCATTTTGCAGGGGAAAAAGAAGTCCTTTGGCCAACCTCTGGGCATCAGGTGAAAGCTGGCCTTTGGGGCTATAAGGCCGAGCTGGCATCTAGCTTCTGACCACTGTAGTTTTGGAGAAATCCAGCAAAATTTGGCAATTTTTAGGTTGGGTGGTCAGGGTGGGCCAGGGCGAGTGGCCGCAAAGAGAGGCCATTTTGCAGGGGAAAAAGAAGTCATTTGGCCAAGCTCTGGGCATCAGATGAAAGCGGGCGTTTGGGGCTATAAGGCCGAGCTGGGATCTGGCTTCTGACCACTGTAGTTTTGGAGAAATCCAACAAAATTTGGAAATTTTTAGGTTGGGTGCTCAGGGTGGGCCAGGGCGAGTGGCCGCAAAGAGAGGCCATTTTGCAGGGGAAAAAGAAGTCATGTGGCCAACCTCTGGGCATCAGGTGAAAGCTGGCGTTTGGGGCTATAAGGCCGAGCTGGGATCTGGCTTCTGACCACTGTAGTTTTGGAGAAATCCAACAAAATTTGGAAATTTTTAGGTTGGGTGGTCACGGTGGGCCAGGGCGAGTGGCCGCAAAGAGAGGCCATTTTGCAGGGGAAAAAGAAGTCATTTGGCCAACCTCTGGGCATCAGATGAAAGGTGGCGTTTGGGGCTATAAGGCCGAGCTGGGATCTGGCTTCTGACCACTGTAGTTTTGGAGAAATCCAACAAAATTTGGAAATTTTTAGGTTGGGTGGTCAGGGTGGGCCAGGGCGAGTGGCCGCAAAGAGAGGCCATTTTGCAGGGGAAAAAGAAGTCATTTGGCCAACCTCTGGGCATCAGATGAAAGCTGGCGTTTGGGGCTATAAGGCCGAGCTGGGATCTGGCTTCTGACCACTGTAGTTTTGGAGAAATCCAACAAAATTTGGAAATTTTTAGGTTGGGTGGTCAGGGTGGGCCAGGGCGAGTGGCTGCAAAGAGAGGCCATTTTGCAGGGGAAAAAGAAGTCATTTGGCCAACCTCTGGGCATCAGATGAAAGCGGGCGTTTGGGGCTATAAGGCCGAGCTGGGATCTGGCTTCTGACCACTGTAGTTTTGGAGAAATCCAACAAAATTTGGAAATTTTTAGGTTGGGTGCTCAGGGTGGGCCAGGGCGAGTGGCCGCAAAGAGAGGCCATTTTGCAGGGGAAAAAGAAGTCATTTGGCCAAGCTCTGGGCATCAGATGAAAGCTGGCGTTTGGGGCTATAAGGCCGAGCTGGGATCTGGCTTCTGACCACTGTAGTTTTGGAGAAATCCAACAAAATTTGGAAATTTTTAGGTTGGGTGGTCAGGGTGGGCCAGGGCGAGTGGCCGCAAAGAGAGGCCATTTTGCAGGGGAAAAAGCAGTCATGTGGCCAACCTCTGGGCATCAGGTGAAAGCTGGCGTTTGGGGCTATAAGGCCGAGCTGGGATCTGGCTTCTGACCACTGTAGTTTTGGAGAAATCCAACAAAATTTGGAAATTTTTAGGTTGGGTGGTCAGGGCGGGCCAGGGCGGGTGGCCGCAAAGAGAGGCCATTTTGCAGGGGAAAAAGAAGTCATGTGGCCAACCTCTGGGCATCAGATGAAAGCTGGCGTTTGGGGCTATAAGGCCGAGCTGGGATCTGGCTTCTGACCACTGTAGTTTTGGAGAAATCCAACAAAATTTGGAAATTTTTAGGTTGGGTGGTCAGGGTGGACCAGGGCGAGTGGCCGCAAAGAGAGGCCATTTTGCAGGGGAAAAAGAAGTCATTTGGCCAACCTCTGGGCATCAGATGAAAGGTGGCGTTTGGGGCTATAAGGCCGAGCTGGGATCTGGCTTGTGACCACTGTAGTTTTGGAGAAATCCAACAAAATTTGGAAATTTTTAGGTTGGGTGGTCAGGGTGGGCCAGGGCGAGTGGCCGCAAAGAGAGGCCATTTTGCAGGGGAAAAAGCAGTCATGTGGCCAACCTCTGGGCATCAGGTGAAAGCTGGCCTTTGGGGCTATAAGGCCGAGCTGGGATCTGGCTACTGACCACTGTAGTTTTGGAGAAATCCAACAAAATTTGGAAATTTTTAGGTTGGGTGGTCAGGGCGGGCCAGGGCGGGTGGCCGCAAAGAGAGGCCATTTTTCAGGGGAAAAAGAAGTCATGTGGCCAACCTCTGGGCATCAGATGAAAGCTGGCCTTTGGGGCTATAAGGCCGAGCTGGGATCTGGCTTCTGACCACTGTAGTTTTGGAGAAATCCAACAAAATTTGGCAATTTTTAGGTTGGGTGGTCAGGGTGGGCCAGGGCGAGTGGCCGCAAAGAGAGGCCATTTTGCAGGGGAAAAAGAAGTCATTTGGCCAACCTCTGGGCATCAGGTGAAAGCTGGCGTTTGGGGCTATAAGGCCGAGCTGGGATCTGGCTTCTGACCACTGTAGTTTTGGAGAAATCCAACAAAATTTGGAAATTTTTAGGTTGGGTGGTCAGGGTGGGCCAGGGCGAGTGGCTGCAAAGAGAGGCCATTTTGCAGGGGAAAAAGAAGTCATTTGGCCAACCTCTGGGCATCAGGTGAAAGCTGGCGTTTGCGGCTATAAGGCCGAGCTGGGATCTGGCTTCTGACCACTGTAGTTTTGGAGAAATCCAACAAAATTTGGAAATTTTTAGGTTGGGTGGTCAGGGTGGGCCAGGGCGAGTGGCCGCAAAGAGAGGCCATTTTGCAGGGGAAAAAGAAGTCATGTGGCCAACCTCTGGGCATCAGGTGAAAGCTGGCGTTTGGGGCTATAAGGCCGAGCTGGGATCTGGCTTCTGACCACTGTAGTTTTGGAGAAATCCAACAAAATTTGGAAATTTTTAGGTTGGGTGCTCAGGGTGGGCCAGGGCGAGTGACCGCAAAGAGAGGCCATTTTGCAGGGGAAAAAGAAGTCATTTGGCCAACCTCTGGGCATCAGGTGAAAGCTGGCCTTTGGGGCTATAAGGACGAGCTGGGATCTGGCTTCTGACCACTGTAGTTTTGGAGAAATCCAACAAAATTTGGAAATTTTTAGGTTGGGTGGTCAGGGTGGGCCGGGGCGAGTGGCCGCAAAGAGAGGCCATTTTGCAGGGGAAAAAGAAGTCATTTGGCCAACCTCTGGGCATCAGGTGAAAGCTGGCGTTTGGGGCTATAAGGCCGAGCTGGGATCTGGCTTCTGACCACTGTAGTTTTGGAGAAATCCAACAAAATTTGGAAATTTTTAGGTTGGGTGGTCAGGGTGGGCCAGGGCGAGTGGCCGCAAAGAGAGGCCATTTTGCAGGGGAAAAAGAAGTCATTTGGCCAACCTCTGGGCATCAGGTGAAAGCTGGCGTTTGGGGCTATAAGGCCGAGCTGGGATCTGGCTTCTGACCACTGTAGTTTTGGAGAAATCCAACAAAATTTGGAAATTTTTAGGTTGGGTGGTCAGGGTGGGCCAGGGCGAGTGGCCGCAAAGAGAGGCCATTTTGCAGGGGAAAAAGAAGTCATTTGGCCAACCTCTGGGCATCAGGTGAAAGCTGGCGTTTGGGGCTATAAGGCCGAGCTGGGATCTGGCTTCTGACCACTGTAGTTTTGGAGAAATCCAACAAAATTTGGAAATTTTTAGGTTGTGTGGTCAGGGTGGGCCAGGGTGTGTGGCCGCGGTCAGGGTGGGCCAGGGTGTGTGGCCGCAAAGAGAGGCCATTTTGCAGGGGAAAAAGAAGTCATTTGGCCAACCTCTGGGCATCAGATGAAAGCTGGCGTTTGGGGCTATAAGGCCGAGCTGGGATCTGGCTTCTGACCACTGTAGTTTTGGAGAAATCCAACAAAATTTGGAAATTTTTAGGTTGGGTGGTCAGGGTGGGCCAGGGCGAGTGGCCGCAAAGAGAGGCCATTTTGCAGGGGAAAAAGAAGTCATTTGGCCAACCTCTGGGCATCAGGTGAAAGCTGGCGTTTGGGGCTATAAGGCCGAGCTGGGATCTGGCTTCTGACCACTGTAGTTTTGGAGAAATCCAACAAAATTTGGAAATTTTTAGGTTGGGTGCTCAGGGTGGGCCAGGGCGAGTGGCCGCAAAGAGAGGCCATTTTGCAGGGGAAAAAGAAGTCATTTGGCCAACCTCTGGGCATCAGGTGAAAGCTGGCATTTGGGGCTATAAGGCCGAGCTGGGATCTGGCTTCTGACCACTGTAGTTTTGGAGAAATCCAACAATATTTGGAAATTTTTAGGTTGGGTGCTCAGGGTGGGCCAGGGCGAGTGGCCGCAAAGAGAGGCCATTTTGCAGGGGAAAAAGAAGTCATTTGGCCAACCTCTGGGCATCAGGTGAAAGCTGGCGTTTGGGGCTATAAGGCCGAGCTGGGATCTGGCTTCTGACCACTGTAGTTTTGGAGAAATCCAACAAAATTTGGAAATTTTTAGGTTGGGTGGTCAGGGTGGGCCAGGGCGAGTGGCCGCAAAGAGAGGCCATTTTGCAGGGGAAAAAGAAGTCATTTGGCCAACCTCTGGGCATCAGGTGAAAGCTGGCGTTTGGGGCTATAAGGCCGAGCTGGGATCTGGCTTCTGACCACTGTAGTTTTGGAGAAATCCAACAAAATTTGGAAATTTTTAGGTTGGGTGGTCAGGGTGGGCCAGGGCGAGTGGCCGCAAAGAGAGGCCATTTTGCAGGGGAAAAAGAAGTCATTTGCCCAACCTCTGGGCATCAGGTGAAAGCTGGCGTTTGGGGCTATAAGGCCGAGCTGGGATCTGGCTTCTGACCACTGTAGTTTTGGAGAAATCCAACAAAATTTGGAAATTTTTAGGTTGGGTGGTCAGGGTGGGCCAGGGCGAGTGGCTGCAAAGAGAGGCCATTTTGCAGGGGAAAAAGAAGTCATTTGCCCAACCTCTGGGCATCAGGTGAAAGCTGGCGTTTGGGGCTATAAGGCCGAGCTGGGATCTGGCTTCTGACCACTGTAGTTTTGGAGAAATCCAACAAAATTTGGAAATTTTTAGGTTGGGTGGTCAGGGTGGGCCAGGGTGAGTGGCCGCAAAGAGAGGCCATTTTGCAGGGGAAAAAGAAGTCATGTGGCCAACCTCTGGGCATCAGGTGAAAGCTGGCGTTTGGGGCTATAAGGCTGAGCTGGGATCTGGCTTCTGACCACTGTAGTTATGGAGAAATCCAACAAAATTTGGAAATTTTTAGGTTGGGTGGTCAGGGTGGGCAAGGGCGAGTGGCCGCAAAGAGAGGCCATTTTGCAGGGGAAAAAGAAGTCATTTGGCCAACCTCTGGGCATCAGGTGAAAGCTGGCCTTTGGGGCTATAAGGCCGAGCTGGGATCTGGCTTCTGACCACTGTAGTTTTGGAGAAATCCAACAAAATTTGGAAATTTTTAGGTTGGGTGCTCAGGGTGGGCCAGGGCGAGTGGCCGCAAAGAGAGGCCATTTTGCAGGGGAAAAGAAGTCATTTGGCCAACCTCTGGGCATCAGGTGAAAGCTGGCGTTTGGGGCTATAAGGCCGAGCTGGGATCTGGCTTCTGACCACTGTAGTTTTGGAGAAATCCAACAAAATTTGGAAATTTTTAGGTTGGGTGCTCAGGGTGGGCCAGGGCGAGTGGCCGCAAAGAGAGGCCATTTTGCAGGGGAAAAAGAAGTCATTTGGCCAACCTCTGGGCATCAGGTGAAAGCTGGCGTTTGGGGCTATAAGGCCGAGCTGGGATCTGGCTTCTGACCACTGTAGTTTTGGAGAAATCCAACAACATTTGGAAATTTTTAGGTTGGGTGCTCAGGGTGGGCCAGGGCGAGTGGCCGCAAAGAGAGGCCATTTTGCAGGGGAAAAAGAAGTCATTTGGCCAACCTCTGGGCATCAGATGAAAGCTGGCGTTTGGGGCTATAAGGCCAAGCTGGGATCTGGCTTCTGACCACTGTAGTAAAATTTGGAAATTTTTAGGTTGGGTGCTCAGGGTGGGCCAGGGCGAGTGGCCGCAAAGAGAGGCCATTTTGCAGGGGAAAAAGAAGTCATGTGGCCAACCTCTGGGCATCAGGTGAAAGCTGGCATTTGGGGCTATAAGGCCGAGCTGGGATCTGGCTTCTGACCACTGTAGTTTTGGAGAAATCCAACAAAATTTGGAAATTTTTAGGTTGGGTGGTCAGGGTGGGCCAGGGCGAGTGGCCGCAAAGAGAGGCCATTTTGCAGGGGAAAAAGAAGTCATTTGGCCAACCTCTGGGCATCAGGTGAAAGCTGGCGTTTGGGGCTATAAGGCCGAGCTGGGATCTGGCTTCTGACCACTGTAGTTTTGGAGAAATCCAACAACATTTGGAAATTTTTAGGTTGGGTGCTCAGGGTGGGCCAGGGCGAGTGGCCGCAAAGAGAGGCCATTTTGCAGGGGAAAAAGAAGTCATTTGGCCAACCTCTGGGCATCAGGTGAAAGCTGGCGTTTGGGGCTATAAGGCCGAGCTGGGATCTGGCTTCTGACCACTGTAGTTTTGGAGAAATCCAACAAAATTTGGAAATTTTTAGGTTGGGTGGTCAGGGTGGGCCAGGGCGAGTGGCCGCAAAGAGAGGCCATTTTGCAGGGGAAAAAGAAGTCATGTGGCCAACCTCTGGGCATCAGGTGAAAGCTGGCGTTTGGGGCTATAAGGCCGAGCTGGGATCTGGCTTCTGACCACTGTAGTTTTGGAGAAATCCAACAAAATTTGGAAATTTTTAGGTTGGGTGCTCAGGGTGGGCCAGGGCGAGTGGCTGCAAAGAGAGGCCATTTTGCAGGGGAAAAAGAAGTCATTTGGCCAACCTCTGGGCATCAGATGAAAGCTGGCGTTTGGGGCTATAAGGCCAAGCTGGGATCTGGCTTCTGACCACTGTAGTTTTGGAGAAATCCCACAAAATTTGGAAATTTTTAGGTTGGGTGCTCAGGGTGGGCCAGGGCGAGTGGCCGCAAAGAGAGGCCATTTTGCAGGGGAAAAAGAAGTCATGTGGCCAACCTCTGGGCATCAGGTGAAAGCTGGCATTTGGGGCTATAAGGCCGAGCTGGGATCTGGCTTCTGACCACTGTAGTTTTGGAGAAATCCAACAAAATTTGGAAATTTTTAGGTTGGGTGGTCAGGGTGGGCCAGGGCGAGTGGCCGCAAAGAGAGGCCATTTTGCAGGGGAAAAAGAAGTCATTTGGCCAACCTCTGGGCATCAGGTGAAAGCTGGCGTTTGGGGCTATAAGGCCGAGCTGGGATCTGGCTTCTGACCACTGTAGTTTTGGAGAAATCCAACAACATTTGGAAATTTTTAGGTTGGGTGCTCAGGGTGGGCCAGGGCGAGTGGCCGCAAAGAGAGGCCATTTTGCAGGGGAAAAAGAAGTCATTTGCCCAACCTCTGGGCATCAGGTGAAGCTGGCGTTTGGGGCTATAAGGCCGAGCTGGGATCTGGCTTCTGACCACTGTAGTTTTGGAGAAATCCAACAAAATTTGGAAATTTTTAGGTTGGGTGGTCAGGGTGGGCCAGGGCGAGTGGCCGCAAAGAGAGGCCATTTTGCAGGGGAAAAAGAAGTCATGTGGCCAACCTCTGGGCATCAGGTGAAAGCTGGCGTTTGGGGCTATAAGGCCGAGCTGGGATCTGGCTTCTGACCACTGTAGTTTTGGAGAAATCCAACAAAATTTGGAAATTTTTAGGTTGGGTGGTCAGGGTGGGCCAGGGCGAGTGGCCGCAAAGAGAGGCCATTTTGCAGGGGAAAAAGAAGTCATTTGCCCAACCTCTGGGCATCAGGTGAAAGCTGGCGTTTGGGGCTATAAGGCCGAGCTGGGATCTGGCTTCTGACCACTGTAGTTTTGGAGAAATCCAACAAAATTTGGCAATTTTTAGGTTGGGTGGTCAGGGTGGGCCAGGGCGAGTGGCCGCAAAGAGAGGCCATTTTGCAGGGGAAAAAGAAGTCATTTGGCCAACCTCTGGGCATCAGGTGAAAGCTGGCGTTTGGGGCTATAAGGCCGAGCTGGGATCTGGCTTCTGACCACTGTAGTTTTGGAGAAATCCAACAAAATTGGAAATTTTTAGGTTGGGTGGTCAGGGTGGGCCAGGGCGAGTGGCCGCAAAGAGAGGCCATTTTGCAGGGGAAAAAGAAGTCATTTGGCCAACCTCTGGGCATCAGGTGAAAGCTGGCGTTTGAGGCTATAAGGCCGAGCTGGGATCTGGCTTCTGACCACTGTAGTTTTGGAGAAATCCAACAAAATTTGGAAATTTTTAGGTTGGGTGGTCAGGGTGGGCCAGGGTGTGTGGCCGCAAAGAGAGGCCATTTCGCAGGGGAAAAAGAAGTCATTTGGCCAACCTCTGGGCATCAGATGAAAGCTGGCGTTTGGGGCTATAAGGCCGAGCTGGGATCTGGCTTCTGACCACTGTAGTTTTGGAGAAATCCAACAAAATTTGGAAATTTTTAGGTTGGGTGGTCAGGGTGGGCCAGGGTGAGTGGCCGCAAAGAGAGGCCATTTTGCAGGGGAAAAAGAAGTCATTTGGCCAACCTCTGGGCATCAGGTGAAAGCTGGCGTTTGGGGCTATAAGGCCGAGCTGGGATCTGGCTTCTGACCACTGTAGTTTTGGAGAAATCCAACAAAATTTGGAAATTTTTAGGTTGGGTGCTCAGGGTGGGCCAGGGCGAGTGGCCGCAAAGAGAGGCCATTTTGCAGGGGAAAAAGAAGTCATTTGGCCAACCTCTGGGCATCAGGTGAAAGCTGGCATTTGGGGCTATAAGGCCGAGCTGGGATCTGGCTTCTGACCACTGTAGTTTTGGAGAAATCCAACAATATTTGGAAATTTTTAGGTTGGGTGCTCAGGGTGGGCCAGGGCGAGTGGCCGCAAAGAGAGGCCATTTTGCAGGGGAAAAAGAAGTCATTTGGCCAACCTCTGGGCATCAGGTGAAAGCTGGCCTTTGGGGCTATAAGGCCGAGCTGGGATCTGGCTTCTGACCACTGTAGTTTTGGAGAAATCCAACAAAATTTGGAAATTTTTAGGTTGGGTGGTCAGGGTGGGCCAGGGCGAGTGGCCGCAAAGAGAGGCCATTTTGCAGGGGAAAAAGAAGTCATTTGGCCAACCTCTGGGCATCAGGTGAAAGCTGGCGTTTGGGGCTATAAGGCCGAGCTGGGATCTGGCTTCTGACCACTGTAGTTTTGGAGAAATCCAACAAAATTTGGAAATTTTTAGGTTGGGTGCTCAGGGTGGGCCAGGGCGAGTGGCCGCAAAGAGAGGCCATTTTGCAGGGGAAAAAGAAGTCATTTGGCCAACCTCTGGGCATCAGATGAAAGCTGGCGTTTGGGGCTATAAGGCCGAGCTGGGATCTGGCTTCTGACCACTGTAGTTTTGGAGAAATCCACAAATTTGGAAATTTTTAGGTTGGGTGCTCAGGGTGGGCCAGGGCGAGTGGCCGCAAAGAGAGGCCATTTTGCAGGGGAAAAAGAAGTCATGTGGCCAACCTCTGGGCATCAGGTGAAAGCTGGCATTTGGGGCTATAAGGCCGAGCTGGGATCTGGCTTCTGACCACTGTAGTTTTGGAGAAATCCAACAAAATTTGGAAATTTTTAGGTTGGGTGCTCAGGGTGGGCCAGGGCGAGTGGCCGCAAAGAGAGGCCATTTTGCAGGGGAAAAAGAAGTCATTTGGCCAACCTCTGGGCATCAGGTGAAAGCTGGCGTTTGGGGCTATAAGGCCGAGCTGGGATCTGGCTTCTGACCACTGTAGTTTTGGAGAAATCCAACAAAATTTGGAAATTTTTAGGTTGGGTGCTCAGGGTGGGCCAGGGCGAGTGGCCGCAAAGAGAGGCCATTTTGCAGGGGAAAAAGAAGTCATTTGGCCAACCTCTGGGCATCAGGTGAAAGCTGGCGTTTGGGGCTATAAGGCCGAGCTGGGATCTGGCTTCTGACCACTGTAGTTTTGGAGAAATCCACAAAATTTGGAAATTTTTAGGTTGGGTGGTCAGGGTGGGCCAGGGCGAGTGGCTGCAAAGAGAGGCCATTTTGCAGGGGAAAAAGAAGTCATGTGGCCAACCTCTGGGCATCAGGTGAAAGCTGGCCTTTGGGGCTATAAGGCCGAGCTGGGATCTGGCTTCTGACCACTGTAGTTTTGGAGAAATCCAACAAAATTTGGAAATTTTTAGGTTGGGTGCTCAGGGTGGGCCAGGGCGAGTGGCCGCAAAGAGAGGCCATTTTGCAGGGGAAAAAGAAGTCATTTGGCCAACCTCTGGGCATCAGGTGAAAGCTGGCGTTTGGGGCTATAAGGCCGAGCTGGGATCTGCTTCTGACCACTGTAGTTTTGGAGAAATCCAACAAAATTTGGCAATTTTTAGGTTGGGTGGTCAGGGTGGGCCAGGGCGAGTGGCCGCAAAGAGAGGCCATTTTGCAGGGGAAAAAGAAGTCATTTGGCCAACCTCTGGGCATCAGGTGAAAGCTGGCGTTTGGGGCTATAAGGCCGAGCTGGGATCTGGCTTCTGACCACTGTAGTTTTGGAGAAATCCAACAAAATTTGGAAATTTTTAGGTTGGGTGGTCAGGGTGGGCCAGGGCGAGTGGCCGCAAAGAGAGGCCATTTTGCAGGGGAAAAAGAAGTCATTTGGCCAACCTCTGGGCATCAGGTGAAAGCTGGCGTTTGGGGCTATAAGGCCGAGCTGGGATCTGGCTTCTGACCACTGTAGTTTTGGAGAAATCCAACAAAATTTGGAAATTTTTAGGTTGGGTGCTCAGGGTGGGCCAGGGTGTGTGGCCGCAAAGAGAGGCCATTTCGCAGGGGAAAAAGAAGTCATTTGGCCAACCTCTGGGCATCAGATGAAAGCTGGCGTTTGGGGCTATAAGGCCGAGCTGGGATCTGGCTTCTGACCACTGTAGTTTTGGAGAAATCCAACAAAATTTGGAAATTTTTAGGTTGGGTGGTCAGGGTGGGCCAGGGTGAGTGGCCGCAAAGAGAGGCCATTTTGCAGGGGAAAAAGAAGTCATTTGGCCAACCTCTGGGCATCAGGTGAAAGCTGGCGTTTGGGGCTATAAGGCCGAGCTGGGATCTGGCTTCTGACCACTGTAGTTTTGGAGAAATCCAACAAAATTTGGAAATTTTTAGGTTGGGTGCTCAGGGTGGGCCAGGGCGAGTGGCCGCAAAGAGAGGCCATTTTGCAGGGGAAAAAGAAGTCATTTGGCCAACCTCTGGGCATCAGGTGAAAGCTGGCATTTGGGGCTATAAGGCCGAGCTGGGATCTGGCTTCTGACCACTGTAGTTTTGGAGAAATCCAACAATATTTGGAAATTTTTAGGTTGGGTGCTCAGGGTGGGCCAGGGCGAGTGGCCGCAAAGAGAGGCCATTTTGCAGGGGAAAAAGAAGTCATTTGGCCAACCTCTGGGCATCAGGTGAAAGCTGGCCTTTGGGGCTATAAGGCCGAGCTGGGATCTGGCTTCTGACCACTGTAGTTTTGGAGAAATCCAACAAAATTTGGAAATTTTTAGGTTGGGTGGTCAGGGTGGGCCAGGGCGAAGTGGCCGCAAAGAGAGGCCATTTTGCAGGGGAAAAAGAAGTCATTGGCCAACCTCTGGGCATCAGGTGAAAGCTGGCGTTTGGGGCTATAAGGCCGAGCTGGGATCTGGCTTCTGACCACTGTAGTTTTGGAGAAATCCAACAAAATTTGGAAATTTTTAGGTTGGGTGCTCAGGGTGGGCCAGGGCGAGTGGCCGCAAAGAGAGGCCATTTTGCAGGGGAAAAAGAAGTCATTTGGCCAACCTCTGGGCATCAGATGAAAGCTGGCGTTTGGGCTATAAGGCCGAGCTGGGATCTGGCTTCTGACCACTGTAGTTTTGGAGAAATCCCACAAAATTTGGAAATTTTTAGGTTGGGTGCTCAGGGTGGGCCAGGGCGAGTGGCCGCAAAGAGAGGCCATTTTGCAGGGGAAAAAGAAGTCATGTGGCCAACCTCTGGGCATCAGGTGAAAGCTGGCATTTGGGGCTATAAGGCCGAGCTGGGATCTGGCTTCTGACCACTGTAGTTTTGGAGAAATCCAACAAAATTTGGAAATTTTTAGGTTGGGTGCTCAGGGTGGGCCAGGGCGAGTGGCCGCAAAGAGAGGCCATTTTGCAGGGGAAAAAGAAGTCATTTGGCCAACCTCTGGGCATCAGGTGAAAGCTGGCGTTTGGGGCTATAAGGCCGAGCTGGGATCTGGCTTCTGACCACTGTAGTTTTGGAGAAATCCAACAAAATTTGGAAATTTTTAGGTTGGGTGCTCAGGGTGGGCCAGGGCGAGTGGCCGCAAAGAGAGGCCATTTTGCAGGGGAAAAAGAAGTCATTTGCCCAACCTCTGGGCATCAGGTGAAAGCTGGCGTTTGGGGCTATAAGGCCGAGCTGGGATCTGGCTTCTGACCACTGTAGTTTTGGAGAAATCCACAAAATTTGGAAATTTTTAGGTTGGGTGGTCAGGGTGGGCCAGGGCGAGTGGCTGCAAAGAGAGGCCATTTTGCAGGGGAAAAAGAAGTCATGTGGCCAACCTCTGGGCATCAGGTGAAAGCTGGCCTTTGGGGCTATAAGGCCGAGCTGGGATCTGGCTTCTGACCACTGTAGTTTTGGAGAAATCCAACAAAATTTGGAAATTTTTAGGTTGGGTGCTCAGGGTGGGCCAGGGCGAGTGGCCGCAAAGAGAGGCCATTTTGCAGGGGAAAAAGAAGTCATTTGGCCAACCTCTGGGCATCAGGTGAAAGCTGGCGTTTGGGGCTATAAGGCCGAGCTGGGATCTGGCTTCTGACCACTGTAGTTTTGGAGAAATCCAACAACATTTGGAAATTTTTAGGTTGGGTGCTCAGGGTGGGCCAGGGCGAGTGGCCGCAAAGAGAGGCCATTTTGCAGGGGAAAAAGAAGTCATTTGGCCAACCTCTGGGCATCAGGTGAAAGCTGGCGTTTGGGGCTATAAGGCCGAGCTGGGATCTGGCTTCTGACCACTGTAGTTTTGGAGAAATCCAACAAAATTTGGAAATTTTTAGGTTGGGTGGTCAGGGTGGGCCAGGGCGAGTGGCCGCAAAGAGAGGCCATTTTGCAGGGGAAAAAGAAGTCCTTTGGCCAACCTCTGGGCATCAGGTGAAAGCTGGCGTTTGGGGCTATAAGGCCGAGCTGGGATCTGGCTTCTGACCACTGTAGTTTTGGAGAAATCCAACAAAATTTGGAAATTTTTAGGTTGGGTGGTCAGGGTGGGCCAGGGCGAGTGGCCGCAAAGAGAGGCCATTTTGCAGGGGAAAAAGAAGTCATTTGCCAACCTCTGGGCATCAGGTGAAAGCTGGCCTTTGGGGCTATAAGGCCGAGCTGGGATCTGGCTTCTGACCACTGTAGTTTTGGAGAAATCCAACAAAATTTGGAAATTTTTAGGTTGGGTGCTCAGGGTGGGCCAGGGCGAGTGGCCGCAAAGAGAGGCCATTTTGCAGGGGAAAAAGAAGTCATTTGGCCAACCTCTGGGCATCAGGTGAAAGCTGGCATTTGGGGCTATAAGGCCGAGCTGGGATCTGGCTTCTGACCACTGTAGTTTTGGAGAAATCCAACAAAATTTGGAAATTTTTAGGTTGGGTGCTCAGGGTGGCCAGGGTGTGTGGCCGCAAAGAGAGGCCATTTTGCAGGGGAAAAAGAAGTCATTTGCCCAACCTCTGGGCATCAGGTGAAAGCTGGCGTTTGGGGCTATAAGGCCGAGCTGGGATCTGGCTTCTGACCACTGTAGTTTTGGAGAAATCCAACAAAATTTGGAAATTTTTAGGTTGGGTGGTCAGGGTGGGCCAGGGCGAGTGGCCGCAAAGTGAGGACATTTTGCAGGGGAAAAAGAAGTCATTTGGCCAACCTCTGGGCATCAGGTGAAAGCTGGCGTTTGGGGCTATAAGGCCGAGCTGGGATCTGGCTTCTGACCACTGTAGTTTTGGAGAAATCCAACAAAATTTGGCAATTTTTAGGTTGGGTGGTCAGGGTGGGCCAGGGCGAGTGGCCGCAAAGAGAGGCCATTTTGCAGAGGAAAAAGAAGTCATTTGGCCAACCTCTGGGCATCAGGTGAAAGCTGGCCTTTGGGGCTATAAGGCCGAGCTGGGATCTGGCTTCTGACCACTGTAGTTTTGGAGAAATCCAACAAAATTTGGAAATTTTTAGGTTGGGTGGTCAGGGTGGGCCAGGGCGAGTGGCTGCAAAGAGAGGCCATTTTGCAGGGGAAAAAGAAGTCATGTGGCCAACCTCTGGGCATCAGGTGAAAGCTGGCATTTGGGGCTATAAGGCCGAGCTGGGATCTGGCTTCTGACCACTGTAGTTTTGGAGAAATCCAACAAAATTTGGAAATTTTTAGGTTGGGTGCTCAGGGTGGGCCGGGCGAGTGGCCGCAAAGAGAGGCCATTTTGCAGGGGAAAAAGAAGTCATTTGGCCAACCTCTGGGCATCAGGTGAAAGCTGGCGTTTGGGGCTATAAGGCCGAGCTGGGATCTGGCTTCTGACCACTGTAGTTTTGGAGAAATCCAACAACATTTGGAAATTTTTAGGTTGGGTGCTCAGGGTGGGCCAGGGCGAGTGGCCGCAAAGAGAGACCATTTTGCAGGGGAAAAAGAAGTCATTTGGCCAAGCTCTGGGCATCAGGTGAAAGCTGGCGTTTGGGGCTATAAGGCCGAGCTGGGATCTGGCTTCTGACCACTGTAGTTTTGGAGAAATCCAACAAAATTTGGAAATTTTTAGGTTGGGTGCTCAGGGTGGGCCAGGGCGAGTGGCTGCAAAGAGAGGCCATTTTGCAGGGGAAAAAGAAGTCATGTGGCCAACCTCTGGGCATCAGGTGAAAGCTGGCCTTTGGGGCTATAAGGCCGAGCTGGGATCTGGCTTCTGACCACTGTAGTTTTGGAGAAATCCAACAAAATTTGGAAATTTTTAGGTTGGGTGGTCAGGGTGGGCCAGGGTGAGTGGCCGCAAAGAGAGGCCATTTTGCAGGGGAAAAAGAAGTCATGTGGCCAACCTCTGGGCATCAGGTGAAAGCTGGCGTTTGGGGCTATAAGGCCGAGCTGGGATCTGGCTTCTGACCACTGTAGTTTTGGAGAAATCCAACAAAATTTGGAAATTTTTAGGTTGGGTGCTCAGGGTGGGCCAGGGCGAGTGGCCGCAAAGAGAGGCCATTTTGCAGGGGAAAAAGAAGTCATTTGCCCAACCTCTGGGCATCAGGTGAAAGCTGGCGTTTGGGGCTATAAGGCCGAGCTGGGATCTGGCTTCTGACCACTGTAGTTTTGGAGAAATCCAACAAAATTTGGAAATTTTTAGGTTGGGTGGTCAGGGTGGGCCAGGGCGAGTGGCCGCAAAGAGAGGCCATTTTGCAGGGGAAAAAGAAGTCATGTGGCCAACCTCTGGGCATCAGGTGAAAACTGGCGTTTGGGGCTATAAGGCCGAGCTGGGATCTGGCTTCTGACCACTGTAGTTTTGGAGAAATCCAACAAAATTTGGAAATTTTTAGGTTGGGTGGTCAGGGTGGGCCAGGGTGAGTGGCCGCAAAGAGAGGCCATTTTGCAGGGGAAAAAGAAGTCATGTGGCCAACCTCTGGGCATCAGGTGAAAGCTGGCGTTTGGGGCTATAAGGCTGAGCTGGGATCTGGCTTCTGACCACTGTAGTTATGGAGAAATCCAACAAAATTTGGAAATTTTTAGGTTGGGTGGTCAGGGTGGGCCAGGGCGAGTGGCCGCAAAGAGAGGCCATTTTGCAGGGGAAAAAGAAGTCATTTGGCCAACCTCTGGGCATCAGGTGAAAGCTGGCGTTTGGGGCTATAAGGCCGAGCTGGGATCTGGCTTCTGACCACTGTAGTTTTGGAGAAATCCCACAAAATTTGGAAATTTTTAGGTTGGGTGGTCAGGGTGGGCCAGGGCGAGTGGCTGCAAAGAGAGGCCATTTTGCAGGGGAAAAAGAAGTCATGTGGCCAACCTCTGGGCATCAGGTGAAAGCTGGCCTTTGGGGCTATAAGGCCGAGCTGGGATCTGGCTTCTGACCACTGTAGTTTTGGAGAAATCCAACAAAATTTGGAAATTTTTAGGTTGGGTGCTCAGGGTGGGCCAGGGCGAGTGGCCGCAAAGAGAGGCCATTTTGCAGGGGAAAAAGAAGTCATTTGGCCAACCTCTGGGCATCAGGTGAAAGCTGGCGTTTGGGGCTATAAGGCCGAGCTGGGATCTGGCTTCTGACCACTGTAGTTTTGGAGAAATCCAACAAAATTTGGCAATTTTTAGGTTGGGTGGTCAGGGTGGGCCAGGGCGAGTGGCCGCAAAGAGAGGCCATTTTGCAGGGGAAAAAGAAGTCATTTGGCCAACCTCTGGGCATCAGGTGAAAGCTGGCGTTTGGGGCTATAAGGCCGAGCTGGGATCTGGCTTCTGACCACTGTAGTTTTGGAGAAATCCAACAAAATTTGGAAATTTTTAGGTTGGGTGGTCAGGGTGGGCCAGGGCGAGTGGCCGCAAAGAGAGGCCATTTTGCAGGGGAAAAAGAAGTCATTTGGCCAACCTCTGGGCATCAGGTGAAAGCTGGCGTTTGGGGCTATAAGGCCGAGCTGGGATCTGGCTTCTGACCACTGTAGTTTTGGAGAAATCCAACAAAATTTGGAAATTTTTAGGTTGGGTGCTCAGGGTGGGCCAGGGTGTGTGGCCGCAAAGAGAGGCCATTTCGCAGGGGAAAAAGAAGTCATTTGGCCAACCTCTGGGCATCAGATGAAAGCTGGCGTTTGGGGCTATAAGGCCGAGCTGGGATCTGGCTTCTGACCACTGTAGTTTTGGAGAAATCCAACAAAATTTGGAAATTTTTAGGTTGGGTGGTCAGGGTGGGCCAGGGTGAGTGGCCGCAAAGAGAGGCCATTTTGCAGGGGAAAAAGAAGTCATTTGGCCAACCTCTGGGCATCAGGTGAAAGCTGGCGTTTGGGGCTATAAGGCCGAGCTGGGATCTGGCTTCTGACCACTGTAGTTTTGGAGAAATCCAACAAAATTTGGAAATTTTTAGGTTGGGTGCTCAGGGTGGGCCAGGGCGAGTGGCCGCAAAGAGAGGCCATTTTGCAGGGGAAAAAGAAGTCATTTGGCCAACCTCTGGGCATCAGGTGAAAGCTGGCATTTGGGGCTATAAGGCCGAGCTGGGATCTGGCTTCTGACCACTGTAGTTTTGGAGAAATCCAACAATATTTGGAAATTTTTAGGTTGGGTGCTCAGGGTGGGCCAGGGCGAGTGGCCGCAAAGAGAGGCCATTTTGCAGGGGAAAAAGAAGTCATTTGGCCAACCTCTGGGCATCAGGTGAAAGCTGGCCTTTGGGGCTATAAGGCCGAGCTGGGATCTGGCTTCTGACCACTGTAGTTTTGGAGAAATCCAACAAAATTTGGAAATTTTTAGGTTGGGTGGTCAGGGTGGGCCAGGGCGAGTGGCCGCAAAGAGAGGCCATTTTGCAGGGGAAAAAGAAGTCATTTGGCCAACCTCTGGGCATCAGGTGAAAGCTGGCGTTTGGGGCTATAAGGCCGAGCTGGGATCTGGCTTCTGACCACTGTAGTTTTGGAGAAATCCAACAAAATTTGGAAATTTTTAGGTTGGGTGCTCAGGGTGGGCCAGGGCGAGTGGCCGCAAAGAGAGGCCATTTTGCAGGGGAAAAAGAAGTCATTTGGCCAACCTCTGGGCATCAGATGAAAGCTGGCGTTTGGGGCTATAAGGCCGAGCTGGGATCTGGCTTCTGACCACTGTAGTTTTGGAGAAATCCCACAAAATTTGGAAATTTTTAGGTTGGGTGCTCAGGGTGGGCCAGGGCGAGTGGCCGCAAAGAGAGGCCATTTTGCAGGGGAAAAAGAAGTCATGTGGCCAACCTCTGGGCATCAGGTGAAAGCTGGCATTTGGGGCTATAAGGCCGAGCTGGGATCTGGCTTCTGACCACTGTAGTTTTGGAGAAATCCAACAAAATTTGGAAATTTTTAGGTTGGGTGCTCAGGGTGGGCCAGGGCGAGTGGCCGCAAAGAGAGGCCATTTTGCAGGGGAAAAAGAAGTCATTTGGCCAACCTCTGGGCATCAGGTGAAAGCTGGCGTTTGGGGCTATAAGGCCGAGCTGGGATCTGGCTTCTGACCACTGTAGTTTTGGAGAAATCCAACAAAATTTGGAAATTTTTAGGTTGGGTGCTCAGGGTGGGCCAGGGCGAGTGGCCGCAAAGAGAGGCCATTTTGCAGGGGAAAAAGAAGTCATTTGCCCAACCTCTGGGCATCAGGTGAAAGCTGGCGTTTGGGGCTATAAGGCCGAGCTGGGATCTGGCTTCTGACCACTGTAGTTTTGGAGAAATCCCACAAAATTTGGAAATTTTTAGGTTGGGTGGTCAGGGTGGGCCAGGGCGAGTGGCTGCAAAGAGAGGCCATTTTGCAGGGGAAAAAGAAGTCATGTGGCCAACCTCTGGGCATCAGGTGAAAGCTGGCCTTTGGGGCTATAAGGCCGAGCTGGGATCTGGCTTCTGACCACTGTAGTTTTGGAGAAATCCAACAAAATTTGGAAATTTTTAGGTTGGGTGCTCAGGGTGGGCCAGGGCGAGTGGCCGCAAAGAGAGGCCATTTTGCAGGGGAAAAAGAAGTCATTTGGCCAACCTCTGGGCATCAGGTGAAAGCTGGCGTTTGGGGCTATAAGGCCGAGCTGGGATCTGGCTTCTGACCACTGTAGTTTTGGAGAAATCCAACAACATTTGGAAATTTTTAGGTTGGGTGGTCAGGGTGGGCCAGGGCGAGTGGCCGCAAAGAGAGGCCATTTTGCAGGGGAAAAAGAAGTCATTTGGCCAACCTCTGGGCATCAGGTGAAAGCTGGCGTTTGGGGCTATAAGGCCGAGCTGGGATCTGGCTTCTGACCACTGTAGTTTTGGAGAAATCCAACAAAATTTGGAAATTTTTAGGTTGGGTGGTCAGGGTGGGCCAGGGCGAGTGGCCGCAAAGAGAGGCCATTTTGCAGGGGAAAAAGAAGTCCTTTGGCCAACCTCTGGGCATCAGGTGAAAGCTGGCGTTTGGGGCTATAAGGCCGAGCTGGGATCTGGCTTCTGACCACTGTAGTTTTGGAGAAATCCAACAAAATTTGGAAATTTTTAGGTTGGGTGGTCAGGGTGGGCCAGGGCGAGTGGCCGCAAAGAGAGGCCATTTTGCAGGGGAAAAAGAAGTCATTTGCCCAACCTCTGGGCATCAGGTGAAAGCTGGCCTTTGGGGCTATAAGGCCGAGCTGGGATCTGGCTTCTGACCACTGTAGTTTTGGAGAAATCCAACAAAATTTGGAAATTTTTAGGTTGGGTGCTCAGGGTGGGCCAGGGCGAGTGGCCGCAAAGAGAGGCCATTTTGCAGGGGAAAAAGAAGTCATTTGGCCAACCTCTGGGCATCAGGTGAAAGCTGGCATTTGGGGCTATAAGGCCGAGCTGGGATCTGGCTTCTGACCACTGTAGTTTTGGAGAAATCCAACAAAATTTGGAAATTTTTAGGTTGGGTGCTCAGGGTGGCCAGGGTGTGTGGCCGCAAAGAGAGGCCATTTTGCAGGGGAAAAAGAAGTCATTTGCCCAACCTCTGGGCATCAGGTGAAAGCTGGCGTTTGGGGCTATAAGGCCGAGCTGGGATCTGGCTTCTGACCACTGTAGTTTTGGAGAAATCCAACAAAATTTGGAAATTTTTAGGTTGGGTGGTCAGGGTGGGCCAGGGCGAGTGGCCGCAAAGTGAGGACATTTTGCAGGGGAAAAAGAAGTCATTTGGCCAACCTCTGGGCATCAGGTGAAAGCTGGCGTTTGGGGCTATAAGGCCGAGCTGGGATCTGGCTTCTGACCACTGTAGTTTTGGAGAAATCCAACAAAATTTGGCAATTTTTAGGTTGGGTGGTCAGGGTGGGCCAGGGCGAGTGGCCGCAAAGAGAGGCCATTTTGCAGAGGAAAAAGAAGTCATTTGGCCAACCTCTGGGCATCAGGTGAAAGCTGGCCTTTGGGGCTATAAGGCCGAGCTGGGATCTGGCTTCTGACCACTGTAGTTTTGGAGAAATCCAACAAAATTTGGAAATTTTTAGGTTGGGTGGTCAGGGTGGGCCAGGGCGAGTGGCTGCAAAGAGAGGCCATTTTGCAGGGGAAAAAGAAGTCATGTGGCCAACCTCTGGGCATCAGGTGAAAGCTGGCATTTGGGGCTATAAGGCCGAGCTGGGATCTGGCTTCTGACCACTGTAGTTTTGGAGAAATCCAACAAAATTTGGAAATTTTTAGGTTGGGTGCTCAGGGTGGGCCGGGCGAGTGGCCGCAAAGAGAGGCCATTTTGCAGGGGAAAAAGAAGTCATTTGGCCAACCTCTGGGCATCAGGTGAAAGCTGGCGTTTGGGGCTATAAGGCCGAGCTGGGATCTGGCTTCTGACCACTGTAGTTTTGGAGAAATCCAACAACATTTGGAAATTTTTAGGTTGGGTGCTCAGGGTGGGCCAGGGCGAGTGGCCGCAAAGAGAGACCATTTTGCAGGGGAAAAAGAAGTCATTTGGCCAAGCTCTGGGCATCAGGTGAAAGCTGGCGTTTGGGGCTATAAGGCCGAGCTGGGATCTGGCTTCTGACCACTGTAGTTTTGGAGAAATCCAACAAAATTTGGAAATTTTTAGGTTGGGTGCTCAGGGTGGGCCAGGGCGAGTGGCTGCAAAGAGAGGCCATTTTGCAGGGGAAAAAGAAGTCATGTGGCCAACCTCTGGGCATCAGGTGAAAGCTGGCCTTTGGGGCTATAAGGCCGAGCTGGGATCTGGCTTCTGACCACTGTAGTTTTGGAGAAATCCAACAAAATTTGGAAATTTTTAGGTTGGGTGGTCAGGGTGGGCCAGGGTGAGTGGCCGCAAAGAGAGGCCATTTTGCAGGGGAAAAAGAAGTCATGTGGCCAACCTCTGGGCATCAGGTGAAAGCTGGCGTTTGGGGCTATAAGGCCGAGCTGGGATCTGGCTTCTGACCACTGTAGTTTTGGAGAAATCCAACAAAATTTGGAAATTTTTAGGTTGGGTGCTCAGGGTGGGCCAGGGCGAGTGGCCGCAAAGAGAGGCCATTTTGCAGGGGAAAAAGAAGTCATTTGCCCAACCTCTGGGCATCAGGTGAAAGCTGGCGTTTGGGGCTATAAGGCCGAGCTGGGATCTGGCTTCTGACCACTGTAGTTTTGGAGAAATCCAACAAAATTTGGAAATTTTTAGGTTGGGTGGTCAGGGTGGGCCAGGGCGAGTGGCCGCAAAGAGAGGCCATTTTGCAGGGGAAAAAGAAGTCATGTGGCCAACCTCTGGGCATCAGGTGAAAACTGGCGTTTGGGGCTATAAGGCCGAGCTGGGATCTGGCTTCTGACCACTGTAGTTTTGGAGAAATCCAACAAAATTTGGAAATTTTTAGGTTGGGTGGTCAGGGTGGGCCAGGGTGAGTGGCCGCAAAGAGAGGCCATTTTGCAGGGGAAAAAGAAGTCATGTGGCCAACCTCTGGGCATCAGGTGAAAGCTGGCGTTTGGGGCTATAAGGCTGAGCTGGGATCTGGCTTCTGACCACTGTAGTTATGGAGAAATCCAACAAAATTTGGAAATTTTTAGGTTGGGTGGTCAGGGTGGGCAAGGGCGAGTGGCCGCAAAGAGAGGCCATTTTGCAGGGGAAAAAGAAGTCATTTGGCCAACCTCTGGGCATCAGGTGAAAGCTGGCGTTTGGGGCTATAAGGCCGAGCTGGGATCTGGCTTCTGACCACTGTAGTTTTGGAGAAATCCAACAAAATTTGGAAATTTTTAGGTTGGGTGCTCAGGGTGGGCCAGGGCGAGTGGCCGCAAAGAGAGGCCATTTTGCAGGGGAAAAAGAAGTCATTTGGCCAACCTCTGGGCATCAGGTGAAAGCTGGCGTTTGGGGCTATAAGGCCGAGCTGGGATCTGGCTTCTGACCACTGTAGTTTTGGAGAAATCCAACAAAATTTGGAAATTTTTAGGTTGGGTGGTCAGGGTGGGCCAGGGCGAGTGGCCGCAAAGAGAGGCCATTTTGCAGGGGAAAAAGAAGTCATTTGGCCAACCTCTGGGCATCAGGTGAAAGCTGGCGTTTGGGGCTATAAGGCCGAGCTGGGATCTGGCTTCTGACCACTGTAGTTTTGGAGAAATCCAACAACATTTGGAAATTTTTAGGTTGGGTGCTCAGGGTGGGCCAGGGCGAGTGGCCGCAAAGAGAGGCCATTTTGCAGGGGAAAAAGAAGTCATTTGCCCAACCTCTGGGCATCAGGTGAAAGCTGGCGTTTGGGGCTATAAGGCCGAGCTGGGATCTGGCTTCTGACCACTGTAGTTTTGGAGAAATCCAACAAAATTTGGAAATTTTTAGGTTGGGTGGTCAGGGTGGGCCAGGGCGAGTGGCCGCAAAGAGAGGCCATTTTGCAGGGGAAAAAGAAGTCATGTGGCCAACCTCTGGGCATCAGGTGAAAGCTGGCGTTTGGGGCTATAAGGCCGAGCTGGGATCTGGCTTCTGACCACTGTAGTTTTGGAGAAATCCAACAAAATTTGGAAATTTTTAGGTTGGGTGGTCAGGGTGGGCCAGGGCGAGTGGCCGCAAAGAGAGGCCATTTTGCAGGGGAAAAAGAAGTCATTTGCCCAACCTCTGGGCATCAGGTGAAAGCTGGCGTTTGGGGCTATAAGGCCGAGCTGGGATCTGGCTTCTGACCACTGTAGTTTTGGAGAAATCCAACAAAATTTGGCAATTTTTAGGTTGGGTGGTCAGGGTGGGCCAGGGCGAGTGGCCGCAAAGAGAGGCCATTTTGCAGGGGAAAAAGAAGTCATTTGGCCAACCTCTGGGCATCAGGTGAAAGCTGGCGTTTGGGGCTATAAGGCCGAGCTGGGATCTGGCTTCTGACCACTGTAGTTTTGGAGAAATCCAACAAAATTTGGAAATTTTTAGGTTGGGTGCTCAGGGTGGGCCAGGGCGAGTGGCTGCAAAGAGAGGCCATTTTGCAGGGGAAAAAGAAGTCATTTGGCCAACCTCTGGGCATCAGATGAAAGCTGGCGTTTGGGGCTATAAGGCCAAGCTGGGATCTGGCTTCTGACCACTGTAGTTTTGGAGAAATCCCACAAAATTTGGAAATTTTTAGGTTGGGTGCTCAGGGTGGGCCAGGGCGAGTGGCCGCAAAGAGAGGCCATTTTGCAGGGGAAAAAGAAGTCATGTGGCCAACCTCTGGGCATCAGGTGAAAGCTGGCATTTGGGGCTATAAGGCCGAGCTGGGATCTGGCTTCTGACCACTGTAGTTTTGGAGAAATCCAACAAAATTTGGAAATTTTTAGGTTGGGTGGTCAGGGTGGGCCAGGGCGAGTGGCCGCAAAGAGAGGCCATTTTGCAGGGGAAAACGAAGTCATTTGGCCAACCTCTGGGCATCAGGTGAAAGCTGGCGTTTGGGGCTATAAGGCCGAGCTGGGATCTGGCTTCTGACCACTGTAGTTTTGGAGAAATCCAACAACATTTGGAAATTTTTAGGTTGGGTGCTCAGGGTGGGCCAGGGCGAGTGGCCGCAAAGAGAGGCCATTTTGCAGGGGAAAAAGAAGTCATTTGCCCAACCTCTGGGCATCAGGTGAAAGCTGGCGTTTGGGGCTATAAGGCCGAGCTGGGATCTGGCTTCTGACCACTGTAGTTTTGGAGAAATCCAACAAAATTTGGAAATTTTTAGGTTGGGTGGTCAGGGTGGGCCAGGGCGAGTGGCCGCAAAGAGAGGCCATTTTGCAGGGGAAAAAGAAGTCATGTGGCCAACCTCTGGGCATCAGGTGAAAGCTGGCGTTTGGGGCTATAAGGCCGAGCTGGGATCTGGCTTCTGACCACTGTAGTTTTGGAGAAATCCAACAAAATTTGGAAATTTTTAGGTTGGGTGGTCAGGGTGGGCCAGGGCGAGTGGCCGCAAAGAGAGGCCATTTTGCAGGGGAAAAAGAAGTCATTTGCCCAACCTCTGGGCATCAGGTGAAAGCTGGCGTTTGGGGCTATAAGGCCGAGCTGGGATCTGGCTTCTGACCACTGTAGTTTTGGAGAAATCCAACAAAATTTGGCAATTTTTAGGTTGGGTGGTCAGGGTGGGCCAGGGCGAGTGGCCGCAAAGAGAGGCCATTTTGCAGGGGAAAAAGAAGTCATTTGGCCAACCTCTGGGCATCAGGTGAAAGCTGGCGTTTGGGGCTATAAGGCCGAGCTGGGATCTGGCTTCTGACCACTGTAGTTTTGGAGAAATCCAACAAAATTTGGAAATTTTTAGGTTGGGTGGTCAGGGTGGGCCAGGGCGAGTGGCCGCAAAGAGAGGCCATTTTGCAGGGGAAAAAGAAGTCATTTGGCCAACCTCTGGGCATCAGGTGAAAGCTGGCGTTTGGGGCTATAAGGCCGAGCTGGGATCTGGCTTCTGACCACTGTAGTTTTGGAGAAATCCAACAAAATTTGGAAATTTTTAGGTTGGGTGCTCAGGGTGGGCCAGGGTGTGTGGCCGCAAAGAGAGGCCATTTCGCAGGGGAAAAAGAAGTCATTTGGCCAACCTCTGGGCATCAGGTGAAAGCTGGCGTTTGGGGCTATAAGGCCGAGCTGGGATCTGGCTTCTGACCACTGTAGTTTTGGAGAAATCCAACAAAATTTGGAAATTTTTAGGTTGGGTGGTCAGGGTGGGCCAGGGTGAGTGGCCGCAAAGAGAGGCCATTTTGCAGGGGAAAAAGAAGTCATTTGGCCAACCTCTGGGCATCAGGTGAAAGCTGGCGTTTGGGGCTATAAGGCCGAGCTGGGATCTGGCTTCTGACCACTGTAGTTTTGGAGAAATCCAACAAATTTGGAAATTTTTAGGTTGGGTGCTCAGGGTGGGCCAGGGCGAGTGGCCGCAAAGAGAGGCCATTTTGCAGGGGAAAAAGAAGTCATTTGGCCAACCTCTGGGCATCAGGTGAAAGCTGGCATTTGGGGCTATAAGGCCGAGCTGGGATCTGGCTTCTGACCACTGTAGTTTTGGAGAAATCCAACAATATTTGGAAATTTTTAGGTTGGGTGCTCAGGGTGGGCCAGGGCGAGTGGCCGCAAAGAGAGGCCATTTTGCAGGGGAAAAAGAAGTCATTTGGCCAACCTCTGGGCATCAGGTGAAAGCTGGCCTTTGGGGCTATAAGGCCGAGCTGGGATCTGGCTTCTGACCACTGTAGTTTTGGAGAAATCCAACAAAATTTGGAAATTTTTAGGTTGGGTGGTCAGGGTGGGCCAGGGCGAGTGGCCGCAAAGAGAGGCCATTTTGCAGGGGAAAAAGAAGTCATTTGGCCAACCTCTGGGCATCAGGTGAAAGCTGGCGTTTGGGGCTATAAGGCCGAGCTGGGATCTGGCTTCTGACCACTGTAGTTTTGGAGAAATCCAACAAAATTTGGAAATTTTTAGGTTGGGTGCTCAGGGTGGGCCAGGGCGAGTGGCCGCAAAGAGAGGCCATTTTGCAGGGGAAAAAGAAGTCATTTGGCCAACCTCTGGGCATCAGATGAAAGCTGGCGTTTGGGGCTATAAGGCCGAGCTGGGATCTGGCTTCTGACCACTGTAGTTTTGGAGAAATCCCACAAAATTTGGAAATTTTTAGGTTGGGTGCTCAGGGTGGGCCAGGGCGAGTGGCCGCAAAGAGAGGCCATTTTGCAGGGGAAAAAGAAGTCATGTGGCCAACCTCTGGGCATCAGGTGAAAGCTGGCATTTGGGGCTATAAGGCCGAGCTGGGATCTGGCTTCTGACCACTGTAGTTTTGGAGAAATCCAACAAAATTTGGAAATTTTTAGGTTGGGTGCTCAGGGTGGGCCAGGGCGAGTGGCCGCAAAGAGAGGCCATTTTGCAGGGGAAAAAGAAGTCATTTGGCCAACCTCTGGGCATCAGGTGAAAGCTGGCGTTTGGGGCTATAAGGCCGAGCTGGGATCTGGCTTCTGACCACTGTAGTTTTGGAGAAATCCAACAAAATTTGGAAATTTTTAGGTTGGGTGCTCAGGGTGGGCCAGGGCGAGTGGCCGCAAAGAGAGGCCATTTTGCAGGGGAAAAAGAAGTCATTTGCCCAACCTCTGGGCATCAGGTGAAAGCTGGCGTTTGGGGCTATAAGGCCGAGCTGGGATCTGGCTTCTGACCACTGTAGTTTTGGAGAAATCCCACAAAATTTGGAAATTTTTAGGTTGGGTGGTCAGGGTGGGCCAGGGCGAGTGGCTGCAAAGAGAGGCCATTTTGCAGGGGAAAAAGAAGTCATGTGGCCAACCTCTGGGCATCAGGTGAAAGCTGGCCTTTGGGGCTATAAGGCCGAGCTGGGATCTGGCTTCTGACCACTGTAGTTTTGGAGAAATCCAACAAAATTTGGAAATTTTTAGGTTGGGTGCTCAGGGTGGGCCAGGGCGAGTGGCCGCAAAGAGAGGCCATTTTGCAGGGGAAAAAGAAGTCATTTGCCCAACCTCTGGGCATCAGGTGAAAGCTGGCGTTTGGGGCTATAAGGCCGAGCTGGGATCTGGCTTCTGACCACTGTAGTTTTGGAGAAATCCAACAAAATTTGGAAATTTTTAGGTTGGGTGGTCAGGGTGGGCCAGGGCGAGTGGCCGCAAAGAGAGGCCATTTTGCAGGGGAAAAAGAAGTCATTTGGCCAACCTCTGGGCATCAGGTGAAAGCTGGCGTTTGGGGCTATAAGGCCGAGCTGGGATCTGGCTTCTGACCACTGTAGTTTTGGAGAAATCCAACAAAATTTGGAAATTTTTAGGTTGGGTGCTCAGGGTGGGCCAGGTGTGTGGCCGCAAAGAGAGGCCATTTCGCAGGGGAAAAAGAAGTCATTTGGCCAACCTCTGGGCATCAGATGAAAGCTGGCGTTTGGGGCTATAAGGCCAAGCTGGGATCTGGCTTCTGACCACTGTAGTTTTGGAGAAATCCAACAAAATTTGGAAATTTTTAGGTTGGGTGGTCAGGGTGGGCCAGGGTGAGTGGCCGCAAAGAGAGGCCATTTTGCAGGGGAAAAAGAAGTCATTTGGCCAACCTCTGGGCATCAGGTGAAAGCTGGCGTTTGGGGCTATAAGGCCGAGCTGGGATCTGGCTTCTGACCACTGTAGTTTTGGAGAAATCCAACAAAATTTGGAAATTTTTAGGTTGGGTGCTCAGGGTGGGCCAGGGCGAGTGGCCGCAAAGAGAGGCCATTTTGCAGGGGAAAAAGAAGTCATTTGGCCAACCTCTGGGCATCAGGTGAAAGCTGGCATTTGGGGCTATAAGGCCGAGCTGGGATCTGGCTTCTGACCACTGTAGTTTTGGAGAAATCCAACAATATTTGGAAATTTTTAGGTTGGGTGCTCAGGGTGGGCCAGGGCGAGTGGCCGCAAAGAGAGGCCATTTTGCAGGGGAAAAAGAAGTCATTTGGCCAACCTCTGGGCATCAGGTGAAAGCTGGCCTTTGGGGCTATAAGGCCGAGCTGGGATCTGGCTTCTGACCACTGTAGTTTTGGAGAAATCCAACAAAATTTGGAAATTTTTAGGTTGGGTGGTCAGGGTGGGCCAGGGCGAGTGGCCGCAAAGAGAGGCCATTTTGCAGGGGAAAAAGAAGTCATTTGGCCAACCTCTGGGCATCAGGTGAAAGCTGGCGTTTGGGGCTATAAGGCCGAGCTGGGATCTGGCTTCTGACCACTGTAGTTTTGGAGAAATCCAACAAAATTTGGAAATTTTTAGGTTGGGTGCTCAGGGTGGGCCAGGGCGAGTGGCCGCAAAGAGAGGCCATTTTGCAGGGGAAAAAGAAGTCATTTGGCCAACCTCTGGGCATCAGATGAAAGCTGGCGTTTGGGGCTATAAGGCCGAGCTGGGATCTGGCTTCTGACCACTGTAGTTTTGGAGAAATCCCACAAAATTTGGAAATTTTTAGGTTGGGTGCTCAGGGTGGGCCAGGGCGAGTGGCCGCAAAGAGAGGCCATTTTGCAGGGGAAAAAGAAGTCATGTGGCCAACCTCTGGGCATCAGGTGAAAGCTGGCATTTGGGGCTATAAGGCCGAGCTGGGATCTGGCTTCTGACCACTGTAGTTTTGGAGAAATCCAACAAAATTTGGAAATTTTTAGGTTGGGTGCTCAGGGTGGGCCAGGGCGAGTGGCCGCAAAGAGAGGCCATTTTGCAGGGGAAAAAGAAGTCATTTGGCCAACCTCTGGGCATCAGGTGAAAGCTGGCGTTTGGGGCTATAAGGCCGAGCTGGGATCTGGCTTCTGACCACTGTAGTTTTGGAGAAATCCAACAAAATTTGGAAATTTTTAGGTTGGGTGGTCAGGGTGGGCCAGGGCGAGTGGCCGCAAAGAGAGGCCATTTTGCAGGGGAAAAAGAAGTCATTTGCCCAACCTCTGGGCATCAGGTGAAAGCTGGCGTTTGGGGCTATAAGGCCGAGCTGGGATCTGGCTTCTGACCACTGTAGTTTTGGAGAAATCCAACAAAATTTGGAAATTTTTAGGTTGGGTGGTCAGGGTGGGCCAGGGCGAGTGGCTGCAAAGAGAGGCCATTTTGCAGGGGAAAAAGAAGTCATGTGGCCAACCTCTGGGCATCAGGTGAAAGCTGGCCTTTGGGGCTATAAGGCCGAGCTGGGATCTGGCTTCTGACCACTGTAGTTTTGGAGAAATCCAACAAAATTTGGAAATTTTTAGGTTGGGTGCTCAGGGTGGGCCAGGGCGAGTGGCCGCAAAGAGAGGCCATTTTGCAGGGGAAAAAGAAGTCATTTGGCCAACCTCTGGGCATCAGGTGAAAGCTGGCGTTTGGGGCTATAAGGCCGAGCTGGGATCTGGCTTCTGACCACTGTAGTTTTGGAGAAATCCAACAACATTTGGAAATTTTTAGGTTGGGTGCTCAGGGTGGGCCAGGGCGAGTGGCCGCAAAGAGAGGCCATTTTGCAGGGGAAAAAGAAGTCATTTGGCCAACCTCTGGGCATCAGGTGAAAGCTGGCGTTTGGGGCTATAAGGCCGAGCTGGGATCTGGCTTCTGACCACTGTAGTTTTGGAGAAATCCAACAAAATTTGGAAATTTTTAGGTTGGGTGGTCAGGGTGGGCCAGGGTGAGTGGCCGCAAAGAGAGGCCATTTTGCAGGGAAAAAGAAGTCATGTGGCCAACCTC